>NW_020454760.1:173595-203877 GCF_003342845.1 Nothoprocta perdicaria
CAAAACAACCATACAGTGCACGGCATGATTTTTCACTAGACTTGTGCAAACTGCCATGCATGCTCATTATTAGCTAACTACTATTAGCTAACTACTTTAAGAACAGATGGCTTTGGATTCAGTTTCACACTATGGAACTATGAAAAACAYATATTTTGGTGAGGAGTCTGAACAAAAATGTTTTTAACACTGGTAAAAAACTTCAGAGCATACTACGTAATTACTGAAAAAGCTTCAACCAATTATTCGCATTAATACTACTAAAACATACAGAGAATAATATAAATGGAGATTCAACCTGCTCTGGTGTTAAACTTTGATACTTGAATATCCCAGATGGCTCCCTCCTCCTCCTCCTCTTCTTTATTGACAGGTAAAGATGGATCTCTTGAAGGAACTGGGGATCACACTCTAGGCAAAGGTTGGACAGGTGATCAATGTACAGCATGAGATTTTGCCGTGGCTATGTGCCTCCAACAGTGACCGGATCATCTGGTTCAGAAAAACAATTCAAAAATGTAATATTTTATTACAAACTTAATTAGGGAAAATTAGCAAAAGGGAGAACAAATGATTTTTTTGCAACAAGGAATACATGACAGAACTTCTTTGCATAAACTTACAGCTTTTTAAAAAATTCATTGATTCCTTACTTACCGTTTTGTTTCATTAGCATTCTAATTTCTCAGGAGTTGGCCTTTGGACGAACTCCTCTTATTTCCAAAGACAGAATGTGTCCAAGTTACCAAAGAAATATGAAATTACTATTAAAACTTTCATTTCCTTTTTTATGCCTCTTTACCACAACCATACAAAATGCCAAGACGAGACCTGAGTGATGTCAGGGAAGTATTCATAAAGGTTAATGATTGTTTACGAAGATTCATCTCCCAATACTCCATCTTTTGTAAACAGACTGAAATAGCATTTTTGAGAGACCATTCATAGCACCTAACATGAGACTTTGTTTTTAAGGATTCATGAACACTACCTTTTATCTACCTATCTTGTAAGCAGGTTTTGTTGTTGTTTTGTTTGTTTAACCATCATGGAAAAACAAATAATGTCCTTATCCCCACAATATCAATTAGTATAATGAATCTGTCTGTTTATGTTTGGGGAAACAAACCTGTGCTTAAAGAACAGCACTGACACAGMGGGAAAACAAATTATGAATTACAAACACAAATCTGTAGGGTATCACATAGTCAATGTGTAAGTAAGGAGCTTCTTAATCAAATCAAGTTCAATGATAGCATTATTTTGGGATGAATACATAAAAAAATTCCAGTGCAAACTTGTAAAGAATTATGAGTTCATTTTGTCTCTAAAATATGAAAAGAAACTAGTTTAAGGAATGAAAGATGTCCTCTTAACCTGTGACAACAAATTTGTTTGTTTTTTTTTCCTCTTCTCAGTAAGAAAGCAATTAGTTTTTTTTCCTATAAAAATATCCTTGTGCATATATAAACACTCCTGGTAATCATGTAATTACCTTATCCAATCAGATTAAATTGCTGTCAGTCGAGTTCCCACTGCTGATTAACTTTTGTGTACTCTAAACCTAAATGAAGTCTTTGGTAAAGTCACTTAGTCATTTACAAAGATGTCTCTATGTTTCTAAAAGGTATAACAGCAATATATTATTTTCTACAATCATCAAATATCCAAGGTCAAGTATAGATCACAGCAGACCCCTTTTATAAAGACCAAAAAAAAACCAAAATTAAGCCACGTTGCTTATTTTTATGTTTCTTGTCGTGACTTCTAAATGTAATAGCAACCTTTGACCCCCCCACATTAAACACTGTAATTAAGTAATTAAAATTAATTATGCAATTTAACATACATATTTCTGTCCTACAACAAGCAGGTCAATTACCACACTCATTGACCTTGGAAGCTTTCACAGTTTAAATAAAACAATGAGGCTTTCAATTAATTTCAAAGTGCAAATGGAAAAAAAATCAGCAGAACCACAAACCTCTTCAAGTTAATGTTGCTTAGGTGGGTCACTTAMAAATCTCTTCATTTTGTTCTGAAAAAAGGAAATCCCTTGATAAAACTTCTTTCCTTACTATGATTCCCTATCATTACAAATCTAAAACATTTGTGAACAAACCATATGTTACTTGCCAAATGCACACACGATAGGTGTCCATATTTTACTTTTTTTTGCCCCAATTCTTTCTTCATTAGTTTCTGCATATTTCTCTATATCTCTGTTTCAACTTCACTTTGTTAAGCCTTTTCCCTTCCTGTTTTTTCCTTCATTATTTTCTCCTTTTCATTATTACCTGTAAATCCACTAGCAAATACTCTTTGTCTTTAATTTCTTCTTTTATGTTTTTCAGTAAATTAAATTTCATACACCTTCAATGACAAGTTTATCTTAATACAGAAAGAACAATTGTTAAAATATGTGCCTACAARCTCAAACTTAATAAGGACATAATCTGATACTCTATTTCTAGTGCTATCATAGACGCAAATAGTTCCACCAAAGTGAAGAGGGTCAGCAATGAAGTGACAAACAACATGCATAGAGGTAAACCTAGTAGGTAAATCTAGCTTTAAATTAACCTGGCCTTATATGGGGATCAGAAAATAGGTACCGGCAAATATGTATATCTTCAAAGATTTCTTCAAAGTCAAATGGCAAAAATACCTACAGTGTAATTGGTGTTTTTGGCTAATTTTAATGTATAATTTTTGGAGCCTTTTAGTTTGTCTCCAGTTAGGCCTGACTTGCAGAAGCAGTTCAAAAAGATATGAGTAAATCTTTGACATACTGGAAACAAAGAGCAATGAACTCTGAATGAGCAGTTACAGCAGGAAAGAAGCAATTTAAGATGGTAGCAGGGCTTAGTGCAACATTAAACCTCAAATTGGACCGGATTTATATAAAGTAAGACAATACATCAAAATAGCACCCCAAACTTCTGGACAACAGTTGGAAGGAAAATAATACAGTGCATGTGTAGAAATCCTACCCAGGGTAGCCGAGAAGCATATACTTTATATTCTCATATATACTTTATATTCTCATTTAACAGAAAGGTTCCTTCTGTTTCAAATGGAACATTAAAATTCTAATTCAGCTCATAGGGCATCACAAACGGAGCGGGCAAAGAATGTGTGAAGGAGTCCAAATATGGTGCTATTGAAACAGAGTGGATTAGAGTAACTGGGCCAGAATCCTACAAGTGGCTAACTAGCAGCAGGAGATCAGCTTCACAACCAGCGGGAGGCTGCTCTTTCCAGACGTGAGTGACATAAGACAGGCAAAACAATCGAGATTTTAGCTGATAAATGTATGCATTAGGAAAAGACGTTGCTGTAGAACTTTTGTACTCAGCAAACATTTAGGTAAATTCTCCAGATCTAATTTATACTGTAGAGCATTTTGTTTCATAGGAACATGCCATCTTAATTATATAAGACAGAATCCTGTAGAACACAAAGACAATAATTTTCAGGAAACTCAACACAGGAAACACAGTGTTTGCTTAAAGATGCAGCAAATGGAAAAAGCCAGAGGTATTTGTAGTTTGACACATCTTCAGCTCTGTCTTGGAAAACTCTACGTGTATCACCTCAAATATATGTAAAACCATTAGCCCTGAATGCCTGAGATATCTAGAACCAAGCAGGAACAGAATATTTATATAACTCTAATGATTGTTAATAAATCTGGAGTTATACCTGTAGTAGTATAGAAGTTTTAAGGTCCTGAAGGGCACAGTTGCATTTGTAAAAACATATATTGAATTATCAAGATAAAATGCAATTAGCAAAAACAAAGGACCGATATATCATTTATACTTCTAAATTTGATGGGCTTCTGTGATATCCCAATTTCATTCTAAGCACCTATTTTCATTAACACTATTTTTAGAATATGTTTTAGAGGCTGAGATTCCTTGTACTTCCAAATCTCATGCTACAAGCAATATTTTGGGAAGAACCAGGGGAAAAAAAAAAAAAAAAAAAGATCAATTGCTTTTTAGCTAGGCAAGTATAAAACATTATGTGTAAAATTCATATTTCCCCAAATTCTCCCCTTCGCTCTACAAAACATCTCTAGCTTTTTGGACTAATGATCTTAGCAAGTTTGAAATAAATCCTAATTCTGCTAGCAGGTCAAGAAAAAATCTTCCAGCCCGAATAAGAGGCCACACTTCCCCTTGACTTTCAGAACATGTGGACACGCAATTATGAATGGTGGGGTGACAGAAGACCACCTGGCAGAGAACTAAAGCACAACCTTACTGAAGCAGACCACAAGTCCCTCCATCCAAACACCTTTTCTCCATTTGTGGCTCCTGGTGCAGCCTCTCAGCTCATGCAGGAAATAGCTCAGTGTTTAAGAGCCCCTAATGCATTTTCTCTTCCATGAATTCATCAGATCAGAACTTGTGTGAACTTGGATAAAGACAGCATCACGTAGCAAGAAGCAYATTATAAGAAGAAACATCGTATCCCCTTCCTCCCATTTTTAAAACTCACTAACTGTTAATTTTATGTGATACTCAGATTGATTGTAACATCAGTGATAGTGAGTWGTTATTCTGAATCCAGCTCTTTATAGCAGAAGACCCTGTACTTTTTAGAACATCACAGATGTTTAGCTAAACTTTGTTAGCTGCTCAGTTATCAATTATCCAGTTGTCTGTTTTCATTTAAAAACCAGTTTAAGGGGCTGTGGTTCCTTTGAGAATATACGTTAATGTGCTAAGGAGGAAGGACTGAGAAAAGGTCAACCAGAAGAACAAAGGCACAGGGTTCCTCTGCATGTCATTTGAGCTGAATCTCTGACCTGAGCAATCACATAAGAACATTAGGACAGTTGAAGGACACACCTGAAGGCTCCATACACTGAGCCCGTCCTCCCACAGCACCTGCTCAGAAGTTCACCTGTCATTTGATCACAAAGCAGGCATTCCCCAGCACATGCCTCACTGAGGGAACATGATAGATGATGATATTTTGATCTTTACATGCACATGTGAATAACTGTACAATCATTTCAAGGGGAGAGACCAGATCACAGATCAGGTCAAATTCTACCTAGCTCACTCCCACCTTACAGATCCATATTAATCTGCTGTTAATATGTACAATTTGCTTGAAWTTTTTCATAAAGTTGTATAACTAGGAATTTGAAATGAGGCAGAAATCTAGCTCAAGTCCCCTGTCCAGTTGAAGAGAACYGGACAATGTTTTTCTGTTACCTGCAGCACTGTGCAGTTATCTATATAGTAAGTCATCTTGTTTTTATCATCATGTGGAGTGTGACTTATTTACACATATGGATGTATTGCACATTTATAGCATGCTTGGTACAGAGCAGAGCAGCTCTGTAAAAGCTGATTAAGACATTATGCTGAACTAAAAATTGGATGGTTTGTGAATATCTGCGTTTTGGCTTTTCCCCAAATGTCTTTTTCCCACAAAGTGAGGGAGGACAGATGGAATAGACTAACATTTAGCACACAGGAGACTCTTTTTTTCTTTCATTTTGAAGGTATTACTTGCATGTTGTTACATTTACATAAAGGCTCCTTAGTCTTTCCCATATACAGTAAGCTGCTCTACAGTTTGTGAATACATAGCCACTCCCCTCCAAATACAATTATTCTCACTGTCATTCAAATCTCCCCTTTGCCCCATCTATGTTACAAAGAATTGATGCCAATCTTTTGTTTGTTCTGCCTTCTGCTGACAGCAATTAATTCTAAAGCCTGCAACATAAAGACATACAAGTATCACATATATTTTTAATCTGCAGGTACGTTATCCAATTATTTTAGGTAAACTTTATGATCATAACCATTCTTACTAATTCTGATACGATACATTATTTTCTTCTTAATGTCTTAATAGCCYCTTATCCACTGCAATGGGGAATATTCTCTTGAATGTTCCTCATGTTTTACCTCCTGATCTTAATATAATCAATAATCAATGTGTGCACAATTTGTTTATATTTATTAGTAAAGAGATACTAAAAGTATGCTCGGAAATAATATTCTATGTCTTTGGTCTCAAGCAAGTTCTCTTTATAAACAGACCTTGTGTAAATCATGGACAAAGTTGACAAATTTCATGGATTAGTCATGGTGAAAATATCAGATTTCATGGGTTAAAAAAGATTAATAAGAAAATCATATTAGAATCCTGATTATCTAACTTCTGCATGTTTCTGAAGAAAAAAATGAAATAGTGATAGTTCATGAGTCCATTAGCTTAYACTTGCACTGTATCAAATATGCAGTATAAATCTTCCGCATCAACCAAGTGCATTGTAAAAGCTCTGAAATCTATATCTAGTTTCATTAGGCAAGACATATCAGCAATTACAAGAACTCAATTACATTAAGGCTACTTCAATACTTTTTTATATCTAATTATCCTTTGTTACTAATTAACATTAAAATGCTTTGCCACATGTAGACAAACCTCAATCAAGAGAGACAGATTTTGAAGTGAAAACTGCTATTTTCACATTAATTAGTTATATTTGATGCATTTCTTTAGAAATTAGGAAAAGAGAATCTCTTAAAGAAGTTCCATTCTAACAATATATCTYAGTCTTATGATAAAAAAATAAAAAAATTCATACCAGTGAAACAACATTTGGAGTAAAGAGAAACTATCAGTTTTCATGTAAAACTTCATGGCTTTTAAGTCTTTCATGATGATGTAATTTTAAGTGAGGCCTTWTTTAAAAGAGAGGTTATATACAGGCATGTGATTCAAAGCGACTTGTTGACTATATAACTACTTGGCTTGATGCCTACATCTCTTCTATTTAGTTGTATAGACCACTTGTCATCTTTCCATATCAAGACAGTCAATTTGTCAGACATTTGCTTTAATTCTTTTTCTTTGTCTTCTTTACAGTAACCTTCATATACATCCTGGTCATCAATATCATATATCTGAGTGGAGGATGGAAATTCATTTGTATCTCCATCTTATTTCCTTTGCATGCAATCCTCCTGGGTCTTATAGGATGTACTTAATAAGAACCACATTATTCTGGCTAAAGGAAGTCCTTGAGCAGATTTTGAGAAGCAGTATGGCAAATTAGTTTCAGAACATGGAAGGTCAGGTTGGAAATAAAAGCTGCACTTATCTACAGTATTTTTTGCAGTTTAGAWAGTAAGAAAAAGAGGTCCAGTTTTCAAGAAAGGTTTTGTTTGATGTTTAATATTTCCTTTATCCATAAACAGTAATGTCATGGACATTAGCTGAAACAAATCTAAACTACCTTTTAGTTAAATTCTCATTTTGAATGAGAATGACCAATCACACTTCTTTTCCAAAAGTATGTAAGCTTTCATTTCTACAAATTTAGAATATGATTTATAACAAATTCTATACCATTTAAATATCTAAATTAAAAAGCATGCACATGTTTGCAAGATGAACAGCCTTTTACAGGGTTGGAAAAGCCAGGTTTATAGCTGTCCTCGCAACATTAATTCTGCCCCCTGGTGTCTATAAATTATCATTATTTTTAACAAATCACATAAGACTCTCAGTGTCATTCTGTTTACTGGCTGAATGTTACTTATATAATGAAGCAGCTTTTCAATATTTTCAAAGTTCTTGCAATGCTGCCTTTCCAAACATTTCCCTGAACTAGTTTACTAATCACCTCCTGAGCATTTTGTGCTCCCCATCACCATATCTGAATACTAGAACACTAATAAACTGATTTGTGCACCTCTTTTGTGATATGAAAAGAGCATTACTATCTGTGTGAGAAAAGATGGTGCACAGATGTTGGGCACAGTTTCAAAAGTGTTTGTTGTGGATGTCTTGGTCATTTGCTCTAATGCATTGGGCTTGCTTGTATAAAATTCTTAGCCTTTTATAGTCCCTTTTCATTTTCAAAACAGTCCTACAGACTTTAACACATCCTCTTTGAGACATCTCTATAAAATGAGACAGTATGTTTTATTTTCTTGATTCTATAGTTGGTAGAACTGAGGCAAAAGTGATTCCTGCCTACACAACCTGGAGAACTGTCCTAGACCTTATAACTGCTGTGATGGTCTCAGCGTTACCTCTGCTCCCAAAGAGCACCCACTCAACACCAGAGTGGTGATGGTCACTGCTTGCAAGTGCTCTATACAATTTACACAACTCAAGACTGAAATGAGAAAAAAACTATACAAAACATACAACACCTATATTTTGTATACTTTTATGCATATTACTTACTAGCATGTAAGAAATCTACAGCAAGAGATTGGATAAGTCTTAAGTTGACTTTAAAATTATTATGCCTCTCCCAGCATCAATTGTCTCACTGTACAAGTCACAAACGTATTTGATATAATAGATGGTATGCACAGAACAGCTGTGAAGTGCTATAAAAAAGATACTGAATGACTGTATAAATGAAAAGCACTGAAATGTGCACAGAAAAGGGCAATAAAATAAAACTGATATGAGCTCACTTAWATCTGGCACTTTTCAACTTCCAGACTCTTGATTTACACTATAGTGTCCATTCCGGTATTAAAAGACCAAAGATACAGACAATTTCAACAATGCCTCATCAGTATCAGAAGCAAAGTTTGAGTTGCCAACAGTCACAAATGCAGTACAGATACACATCATTTAAAATAAACCTGTGGTTATGGTGCTCACTTCCAATCATAGCGCTGTGCACTGAAAGAAAAAGTTTCTGGCTTATTCATGTGAGCAAATGGAGTAATTTCTGGTTTGCTTGCTTGCTTGTTTGTTAAGGCACCTTCTAGCATAAGTTCACCACTTTGAACCAAATCTGAGTGCCCTCTCTACAGCATCCAAGCTAACTGAAAAGTGGAAATTAGTGGAATTTAGTGCTTTTGATTCTTTAAACCTACCAGTCTTGCTTCCTATTTTGAAACAGATTTGATACAAAATATCATCTAAAATTAAAGAGAGACCTTTATTGATTTCACCATTAGATGAGATACAACCTGGAGAATTATAAGCAAAGCATACGCTCAGGTTAATATGCAAGATCTCCTCTTAGTTTTCCATCTGGTTTGCAATCATACAGACCTCAGTAAATTTCTAATTATCTGTTCTAACACCAGCAAATTAAAATCAACTACAAAATTTAATTAAAAGCATTTCTTCATAGAAGCAATGAATATATCATTAGCACTCACAATCAATACTCACAATCAGTCTATGAAAAAGCTCTTTTTTTTTTTTTTTTGGCAGATAGATTAAATTTAAAATGGTTAAAAAAATCCAATATATTTCACAGTAGTGAATCACTTTTACATTATCAAACTTCTGGACTGCAAATATCACCAAAGATGTTTGATTTATTATACAGAAAAGATAATCAGAATTTTTTAAAAATCTAAACTTGGGGCTAAATTTGGTCAAAATTGTGACATAACAATCTCTCCCTCTACTCTTTTACACAGTGAGAGAAATAAGGAACCCATGTCTTCAACTGAAAATTACCAAAATGCAAAGGAAGTATAATTGTTGTTATTATGGTGAAAACGTCTAGTCCTCCACACTATGTTCATTGCCTTAAGTAACACAGCGGGTAGCCTGTTATTTCTAAAGGAATAAACTTTTTCATCAAACACCCTTTATAAAAATATTTCCCTGGAAATGCAACACAGCATGTAGGAAGACTACTAGAGTTTTCTATCAACTATGAATACATGCACATAGGTACTGTATTTAGATAAATTTATTTGAGCATTTTGGCAATAGCTCCTCTTAAGGAAAACTACATTAACCTAAAATTTAGAGTCTGTTATCCCCAGGCCAGCTTCGTTGGAATTTTTAATATGGCACTGTCTATTCAACAGTTGTGTGTAAAATGCCAATAAACTGGCCAGAAAAGAGCTGAAGGGCTAATTGCCTTTTAACTCCACTGTGATGATAAAGTCACATAGAAAGAAAGGAAAAACTCCCACTGCTTTAACAAGTTTATCTGACTGCCACTTTAACATTCTCTGTCTGCATGCACTTTAGAGCGTTCACCAATAAAAGGATAAAAGCATTCAAAATCCTATACCCTCAACAACTAAGAAACACCAGATTCAAAACGGCTGCTCTGCTGGAACCAGCCCATTAGGTCAGCTAACTTTTTGCATGGTACTGCATTTCAGCAATACAGTGTATACAAAGAAAAATTCCTTTTGTTGCAAAGAATTACAGATCCTGGAGTAAGTGAAGAAAGGGAAGTTTACTATTTGAAAATAGTAACAATATGAAGCAGAAACTGCTTACAGATGAAGGACAAGACAGCACCATTCAAGTCAGTGGCAAAGTTCCTATTGAGATTAACAGGGCAAGCATTTAATCTCAAAGGAAGATGTTCAAAATGCAATACAGGAAAATATGGTATCACTTAATTTTGAATGATGATGAACATATAAATGTATATAAATGTTTTTCAAGGCTCTCAGTTCCCTGAGCCACATTTTACACTCTGCCTCTCTTCTAACTTCTTTCTTTAAAATTTCAGTTCTGTAACTATAAGTTTTTTTCATCTGATGGTTCAATTTGCATCTTCCAGACATCTTTCTATATTTTTTACAGACTACTATTTCCTATTAATCTACAGGCAAAACCATGCATGACATAGTTACAGCAGTCAATATTTATAGACAAAAGGCATACTTTGTTAGCCGCGTCATAAGCATTTCTTTCCCATTTCATTATACAAAATGAGATGGTTATTAAAAGACACTTCACAAAATGACTGAAAGAAAGAAACTACTGGGCACTTAAATTCTTGTTAGATCTGTATTTTCACTTTGACCAGAGAATGAGCATTTTCAGCTCTGATATTAAATTGACCTGTTCCACTTAATAAAACAAAAGCAGCAGTAGAGGCATTGTGATTGCCAGCTGCAAACCACGGAGTGTTGTTTTTCTATTAAAAATCTCTTCCATATTTTTCTTATTGTATCCTGGAAGGAGTACAAATTCTGAATTCCAGAGGAATTTCTACAGAAAAGAATACTGTTAACACCAAAAGTTCCTCAAGTACTCAACCAAGGCAAATGCTATATCATATTACAGTAAAATTTAAAGGCAGAAGTTCAAACTAAAATGAAATGTCCTTCAAAACAGACTTATGTGCATCAGAATCTATGCATTAATGTACTTATTTCCATACAGTTCTGCATTTCCCTTCTCCATCACTTCATAATTTGTTCCAGATTTTGTTATTTCTTTCACATTTGAAGGCACATTGTTCCACATTTGGGTGATGAAAGACTGAACTGGATGGAAGTACAGCGAAAAGTTAGGGAGAACGAAAACAAAAATGAAGTTAAATTTTCAATTTATGAAGTAGTAACAAAACTAAAGAAAATATAGTGCTCAGTCAGACCCCAGAACATTCATCTGGAAGAAAGAAGAATGATATGTTCACAGTACAAAATAAACTACTTGGATAACCTTCCCACTAAAAAAAATGCCAGTACCTAAYGGGAAGTCATGAATTTACCCACAACAACATATTAGTTTTAGGTTGTCACTGCAGTACATGGCTATTCTTGAAGCTCAATTCTTTGTTACTAGATTAGAAGGCAAAGTAAACTAAAAGATCAAGCTAATCTAGGATAAACTCCTTTTCCACAGTTCAAAGGCACTGGCCTTTCCACAGGTTCAACTGCAGGTTTCTTTGAAGATGTGCCCTAAAGTTCATTAAAGAAATTTCACTGACTTCAATTGATTTCAGCATCAAAAAGATAATGCAAGACCATCACTGGCAGAAGGAACGTGACAGGCTGCCTTTGAAAATTTATTAGGTGGTATTCGATGTTTTTTTATTCTTCTGCTAAAAGACTGCTTTATTTAAACAGATCTTCATGTTTAAATCCTTAAGAAATCACTAAAAATAAATGAAAAYTGTAAATTTTAAAAATGCAGATATAAATCATTACTTAATTCTTTCTAGATACTCCAAAAACTCAGCATCAAGTGTGCTTAACAAGGTTCACAGGTGGTAGTGCACACACTGACCTGTCAGTTATTACTCATATCACATCTCACCTGTGTTTTGCAAAGAAATATAGCTGGCAAGGAAAATCACAGCTTTTAGCCTCTGTCAATAACAATTTAAGGAGGAAAACTCTGTTTAAGATTTCCCCAAACTCTGCTGAAATCAATGAAGACAAACGACAATGAAGACAAAAATGCTAATTTTAATGGAGTCACACTTAGTCCTTAAGTTGCACCCTTGGTTTCTACGCTGGGCTGAATGCTGATCCTTAGACAAAATAGTTMTTGCTGCTATGACAATCTTGGGAAGGGGCTCTGCCTAGAGAAATGAAGCAAGTGCTTCCAATATTAATTACAAAATTGCTAACAATATATGCTTCTTARTGTCTCATGCTGCACTGAGAGTGTGCAAAAAATTAAAACACCGAAGATCTCCCAGGTGAAGTTTAAACATGTGGCATCAGTTTACAGGATAAACGGGCAGATTCTCCCGCCTTCTGCCTGTGCAGCTCCGCGAGCTGCAGTGCCCGGCCGCGGTTCCACCCCAGGTTCGCAGAACACGGCGTTCCTGACTTGCATTCAATTTCATGTTTATTATACATACTAACTTCCTAACCAGATCCTGTCAAATAAAAATCCCTTCATGGAGTCTGACAACTCTTATTTTGTAAATACTGCTGATGCATGGAACTTGCCTTCTCGGGCCATAAATTCTACATATTTATGTCTGACCTACTCAATTTAGTCAATAAAATACTAGTATTGGCTCAAAAAACTGCCTACAGGACAGGTCCAATACTCCAACAATACCCTGTTTCACCTTTAGGGTAGTCTACCTCGTACTTTATAAGAAAATCCTGACAGAAATTGTTGCACGTACCAAGGTTAATTTGAACCACATCATCCTTGGCTGTTTGATGTATTCTTTGTCACTCCTTCTCTTCATAAAATCACCCAGCTGTCTCTTAAGCCTGTTTCTGTTATTTACTTTGCCTTTTTAAGTGCAAGATATGATCTCATAGATAAAATCACAGACCTACCTGCCAATACTGACACATCTCAATCTTGCAGTAAGAGCTGTGAGGCTAGATAGCTCACATCAACAAACTCTTTTATATCAAATTAATAGAACTGATTACAGAATATTTATTGCAAACAACAGAAGATGACTGATAAAGAAGTATATACTGAAGATAAAACACTGAAATTCATTCTAAAGCTTTTGAAATTCACTCTAAAGCTTTGGTCATGTCAGTAAAATCCATTTCTGTAGATTCAACCTCTTATAGTGATAAACATGCAAATATTTGGCTGATTTAAAAGATTTTGAGACACTGATTCTCCTTTCTGTCACCTAAATTTAAAGTTAACCATTTAATGTGATTAAAAGCCAGCAAATTATTTTTTCATTTAGACAGTGAATTTCTAGATTTTTTCTACTTTCTCCTGAGTCTCCTTAGCACACACAYATTAAATAGAAAAAATAATTTAATGGTCAAAGGAATCAACCCATGCAAAAACTAGCAAAAAGGCCACACGACTAGCTCAAAATCAAATCAGCACTAGCCACAAATCACCTGGGTATAAATAAATACAAAATAATTTGTGAATAGGTCATAACTTCTTTGTAACTCAGTTTCTTGAAACAGAAATTTAATAGTTCCTAACCAAAATTATTTTGAGCCATGTTATTAGGTATAATTAAAACCAGATATTATTATCATTAGAACAGTAAAGTTGCAATCTGAGGGGTCTCAGAGGAACGTACTACATAACTACATACATAGTATGCAAGAAGAAGGGGACACTTTAACAGCCCTCTTAATGCTTCAGCAGGGAAGGCAAAACTCCCTTGTACAGCTTGATGTAGAAGGTAATGGCTTTAACTGGCATTGATGGATTGCAGATCACACCTTCTAACCCAGCTGGCTGAGTTCCAGTTTTCATAGGTGCRACATTGCTATCAGTATTGCTACCATCTAGTAACTGACGGCTGACATCACACTCAAACAGGAAGATTTTATTCTGAATCTGGGCTAGCGTGTGCCATGAGGGCTCTTAAGGCATTTCCTTTTATTTTTTTTTCTTCTGTTACTTGTGTTATTAACTATATTAGCAGTGTTTCCTATTGTGCACATAGGAAATACCTGCTCATACCAGTAATACCTTGTTTAATTGCTAGGGGAAGAAGAAAATAAAAGGGAACTGTCCACGTCCACGTCCACTACACACTCCACTCCATTATCACATCAAGTTCTTAGGCACATAGAAGGGAGACCCTAAAATCCTTGGTTAATACMAGATAGATCTCAGCTAGTGTATTTTGGCTTCTTCTACACACATCCCACCATTAAATTTGATTCAAAATAACCGTATCTGAAATTAAAATAATGGTCACCTTCCATTATTTGGCTTATTGAGTATGAATACTAACTATAATAGCAGGAAAACAACCACACAGGAGAAACAACAGCAATCAGTCATTTGAAAAAATCTGTCAGTTTTGGGGGCATGTAAAATACGAAATAGTTAAATATTGGACTCATTTGCTATGACCTGTATTGAACTCAGCAAGTGCACTGCCTTAATTTTTAAGTCAAGGACTATAAGAATGCAAATACATTTTATCTTTTGTAGGAAATTTATTTTGCTAGGATATTCTATTTTAATTCTATGTGAATTCAATYCCATTAATTTAATGCCCTCACATAAAAACCAAAATGTTTAGTTCCCCAAAATGATAACTTTAGTAGAATAACTTTATTAGCATAGAGAAAATAACTTTATTAGCATATTGCATATTGCTGATTTCCATATCAGAACTCCATTCTTTTTGTGAGTATAAGGCATTGCATTTTTTCTTAATTTTATGAATTAAATGCAATTTAAATAATAACAACCTTAAGACTCGCCTAGTAGTAGATGTAAAATTACATCAGAATTGCAAAGAACTTTCTCTTTTCCTCTTACAGAAACATGCAGAATTGCACACATCTGAAAAGACTTTATTTATTAAAATATAGTCATCTTATTTCTGGATGTTTTTGGTACCACAAACAGATGCAGAAATGTATGATATTCAGTATAGGCATGTCTAAAAATTAAAAGCAGTAGACTATAAAGCCAGAATTGATTTTTTTCTCAGTCTTAATTCTACTCTTTTTTGCTCCACTATGCATTCTTGCCCCTTCTACAACAAGTCCTTGAGGTTTAGTAGCTTTAGTAGCTTGCAATCATATGTCTGACTATTAAGCTGGTAGTTATGTGAAAACAAAGTTTTCAGRAAACTCATAAAATCAAAGATCAGACTACATTATCTGCTACTGATCTGCAGCAATAGCTTATTGGTAGTCACTAAGCCAGCCTCTTTGGGGTCCTGGAAAAAAAAGAAAATCAAGCACAGTGACCCATGATATGCAGCTTCACTAGGAGATAGTTAAGCATATTATCAGACAGAAAAAATACTTTAGACTCCCTTGATTGTCAACCTTGAAAATGGTACGAGTGATAATTACCTCTTCAGCACTGGTAGAGACTAAATGAAGCATTGCAGCATGAAAGCTCTTTCATTATACAAAGTAATCTCCTACCAAGTTGGAATGCATTCAAATTTCCTTTCTTATTTTTTAATTTTAGGATAGAAATTATGTCACAAAATTTGTGTAGAGGCACACTTAAAGAAAAGAAGCCTTCACTTCAGTCACTCTCCACTGTCATGCTGGTGCAGATACCTTCCCTTATATGTCAAGTASTTTAGATCAGATTGAAATGTGGGTGTTGGATTTACATACCGTGTTTGTACTAACTCCAGTGCTCCTTCTTCTCATCTTATGTAGACAGTGTATCAGACACCTCTTTATCTCCCTCCCACGACAGCATTGCAACTGAGCTCCTTTCCATCTCTGTTTTGTTTCTGACTCTGCTGCTCTTTCTCCTGCAYGTTACATGCACGCTCTCTTTTACTCTTAGGTTTACACCTTCTCAGACAAGAAGGGACTGCGGCAATTAAAGCAATCACTTTAATCCAGTGTTCCTAAATATTTTTACTTGCTTATTATTAATAATCTTATTTCTTATATGCTTATTCTAAATGAAATAGTTCCACAACTCCTTCAGTGTGCAGGTGGTGAGGAAGTTAAAATTACATCTTCACTTTATATAGTGACATTTTAAACATTTCTCTGGACCTGTTTTTGCTTTGTATAACTTCCCGTATGGTTAAAGCCCGAGAAAATTAAAGACAAAGTGAACATCTCTCCATGACATTTTCTATAACGTATGTTCAAGTGATTTCTTCAACAGATCAATAATTGTTGGTTCAGCTAGAACACCTTCCTGACGGAAGGTTTCAGAACAACAGGGAATGCACCACAACTGTTTTGATGTTCAATTGTTACAATTTCTCTCATGTCCACCTTGTAAATGGTTTGGTTTGAAATCCACACTAAAAGTCGTTCCATTGCAAGCTTCCACAGACATCCTAAGTGGCCTCACTTTCTTGTATGTGATCTGACTCCTCGGATGCAGAGCATTCCTTCGGGTGAGATGAGGATGTACTRCACAACCTCCGTGGTCCAGGCTTCTTCAAGCCCTGCTTTCTCCTGAGTGCCCCAGCATTCTCTACAGCTCTCTAAACAGCACTGACTTTCATTCCTTCAAAACTGTCATCCTGTTCTTCACCTCTTTCCCCTGCCATTTGCAATTTTCAAATTATACATGTCATGCGGATGGCTCTTTATCCTCCGCATTTCTCTGGAGTCAAACTTCTTTGTGCTGTTTTATGCTTTTCACTCTCTTTCTCTTTATGTTACACTAATTTCCAAAATGTGACAAAATGGACACACCGGAAATTAAAGATGGAAACAAAATATGCATTAAGGAATTTATCTACATGTAGGTGTGGGTCAAAAAAGATATCAGACTGTTAAGGTGAAACAAACTAACAAAGCACGTCATTGTAAAGAAAAGTAGGAATGATAAAAATTATAAAAACTAGAATCACCTAACTTACTTTAGTTCAAACCTACCAAAAGCATTGTTTCTCTGACCGTTCCTCAATATGTATATTTAATTACTTAACAAGAAATAAAAAATAAGCTGAACAAAACCCAGAAGAATCCCAAATTTTTAATGATAAAAGAGACAAAATTAGACAGAATAGACCCTTTGAGAATTATATTAGGTAAACTCAGACCAGTTCCCTAGTTGCCAGCTACTATACTGCAAATAAGCATGGGAAACACATGAGGAAACAATCTGAAGAATTAAGATTAAAATTAAATAAGTAGTAAGAGTAAACACGTCTAAATGATGTCATGAAATAAAATTATAAATAAGAATTATTAAATGTATTGAAACTTTGTCTGCTGAATGCTGATCCACTATTAACAGACCAATAGCCAACCACAGCAATTTTACTCATACTGAAAATCTTTGTCATACAGTAAAATAGACATTAGTCAGTGCAAAGTGATATACTGCTTACTGTCATGCACTGATTATGTACTACATATGCTCTGAATTATGGCAGTAAAGCATCAAGCATGTGGGTTAAAAGTACAACTACAATAGTTTTGAATCCCAAATTATGAATTTTGCAAGACTGTATCTCTTAACACAGAAATATCTATCCTTGATATTAACATTGCAACTTCTTTATGGACTCAGTGTATTTGCCAACATTTTTTTTTTAAATAGTTCCAATAAAATAAAATTTGTTTATTGTTGATCCAACAGATATATCAACCCTATCCACACAAGCTCAAAAGAGCTCTGGCTATGAGGACGGTAAACATTATCCAAGTCTATGATTCTTTGAATCCTTATCTTCTGTAAGCCCATCWAGGAAAATAAAAAAATAAACAAACTTGGAACTGCTATGCCTAAGCTCTTTAAGCAGCAAGCTAAAATATAAGACCAAGCTAAAATATTAGACTGAAATATGTTATGTTAAGGAGTTAAACTTCATACACACAGTACCATGCTGCAGGCTCAAAACAATGAGAATGCAAGCCAAAAGACACATAGATATTTATGCCTTTTAATTTTCCTAAACCTATGCGATGCATTATACATATGTCTTTATCCCTTTTTTACATTTTCATCATCAACTTTTTTTTCAGTATAAGGTGAAAGAAAAGCAACAACAGTAACAGACTGATTTACAAAATAAATGGTCAGGCAAAACTTGTGGAAGAAATAACTTCCTATTCCCAGACCTTCCCTTCACTCGCACTTCTGCTGTGCCCCATTAGCTCCCTGCAGCCTCAGCCATCAGCAGCAGTTACGAGACAGACACAGCAGTGAAACAAAAAAACTTTTCCAGTTCCTAAAGCTTAGAAGCTTTTCCTACATGAAATATTTTGTGGGATAGCTAAGAGAAAATAAAAATGACCAAGGACTTTGTAACAAGCGTCTGGTACTGTGACTTCTAGTTGCATGACCTGAACCCTGCCAAAAATAGAATCAAGCAGACTTTTTAACTTCAATTCTTCTGTATTTCTTTTTTCCTGGGAGTAGTGCTTAGTACCCCACACAATAAGCTGCATGAGTTACAAGCAGTAGGATCATCACTATGTTGAGTGGCTTGAATGATCCCAATATCTTACCTTGATGGAGATGAAAGACTCAACGAAATTACAGGACATTTAGAAATCCATTAAAAGTCTCACTGAAGAACGAGGGCAGGCATATGTAACGGCTATGAAAATTCAGATGCACAGACGGGCAACATTTTCTATCATATAAAAATATATTGGATTACATATTCTTAACTTACTTTAGGAAGAAGAATTATTCAATTCTTGTATTGATTTAAAAAAAAAAAAAAAGAAAGAAAGACCAAGCACCTTACTCAGATCTAAAATACCCCAACATTCATTTAGAATTATGCAGTTTGCTTTTGGTAACATTTTTAAACACATAACCTTATCCTTGTACAAATGCAAATACAAGCTTTCCCCAGACACATAAGTAGATTTGCCAAGTCCCATGTGCTAAGCGCAAAACTCATTCTTTTAGCCTCGTCTCATGTACTCCTGCTGCATAACCTCAAGCATTTACAGCAYGGTGCCTCTTCCTCTCTTCAAATCCCAGTTTGCCACATGCAACAGAGTGGCTAATCACCAGCTGCACCCAGACTGTGGTGGGCTGCTCGTTTCAGCTGAAAAAGCATGTTCATAAGGAGCAGGCCTGAGGGTGAGGGATGTCCCCCCCTCCATGGGATTCAGCACACATCTTCACCACTTACCCAGCTCACATGTTGGGATTCCAACAAATTGAAAGGGCTGGAGTGGGTAGGAGGGATTTATATGTGGAAAATCAAATATGGAGGGGAAAAACTTCTTTTATGATGCACAAAAACCGTTGGTGTGGTCAACAGATGGAGCGCAGCCAGATCCTCATTACAGCAATGCTATTGACATTGCTACAATTAAGGTAAGAGTCACTGTTTCCACTGTAAACTCCTGTTTGCAAGACCTTATAAATTGGCCGTAAAACTTCACTCCAGGCAGAACCTTAACACACAAGGTCTCAGCATTAAAGTATGTTTCACGTATATTAAAAAAAATGGTGTGCTTTTCAGATTACTTGGTAGCTCAAAACAGTTTTCCCATTCTTGTTCTGATATACTCTGCACTCCATGCACTCAGAAAAACCTTTGTGTCTACCGAGTAGAATGATGGAATTTTCCATTCTAATTATAATTTTCCATAGTTAGTAGCAGTTTCATTATTTATTTTATTATTGCATTAATAAGCTAAGTGTTAACATTGGAAAACTGGTTATCATTTTTTTAAATAGTATTTTTAATTCACAACACCTACTATATATTCATTTAACACAATCAAAATACAGCTTCATATAACAAATCACTGCTGATGAAAAGGATGCATTATAGTTTTTAGTCTATTAACCTCTAATACACACACAAATTCAACAATGTACAAGAAATGCAGGCAGCTCATACAGTGTGTTATCCTCTCTCTGAATTAGGAGGAAAATTTTTCCATGCTTTTCAATGGGAGCAGACTCAAGCTTTCAAAATGCACAGCTACACAGTACTATAATTACTTCTTATTTATAGACTGCTGACAGTAGGCTCATGCTGTACAAACAAAAGAAGACATGGTCCCTGCCCCTTGGGGCTTACAATCTTAAAACACAACTACTGAGGCACATAAAACACCAAGTGGTGATACAGCCCACAGTGGAACACTGACATGTTTGGTTTCCCATAAATAAATTGTTCTTTGAGGGTAAGGGAAAAAGAGGGTACATAATCTTCTTCAATTTTTGCATTTAAGAGAAGTTTTAAAAGAGTACTAATTCCTAGCACCCAGTCTTCCTATAATTTAGAATATGTAAAAATTTAATAGCCAGTTATTGTTACAGAAAAAAAAAGCTATGTTCTCTTTTGAAGGAGCTGAAATGGCATCATATGCTTATTTTTACTCAGCTGTCAAAAGGCACACATCATCTTTCCACTTTTCCATACAATATAACTATACATATATATCTTCATATATATGCACACACATACATATATTTGACAGTATAAGTCCATAACTAACTGAGKTTAGCACTCTGATTGGTGAAGTTATCTACAGCAAGAGAGGACACCAAATTTTTCAGTTGAGCCTCTGTGTTTGCTTGTGAAACTTTGAGATATACAGAAGCACCACAGTTTTTCCTCTGAAGAATAAATACAAATACAACTGGATTTTCCAAAGTATAGAAAGACCAGCTCTGAAAATGTTCCAAAACAAGGCCCATTTCAGCTGAACTCCAAGAGAAAGAACATCTCATTCTGGTCTTTCTTCATCCGCTTTGCTGGTTACTTTCTGAGCAAGCTTTGAATCAAACGCAACCTATTTTACAGACTAAAACTTAATTTCATTATGAGTAGTAGTAATTTAATGAGCTTTGCTACACTGCAAACTGTAACGTAAGGCAAACCACTCCTTTCCCCTGACTTCATTACTACTGGGTAGAGCTGGCTATACAATTAGCCGCATATCTTCCTACTGCCAAATCAAGTCAGGAAAAATGTTGAAAACAGGAAGGCAGTTTGGCACATGCAACACTTAATCCCAACTAAAGTGCTAATGTTAGTGCTTTTGAAGCACTCCCCAATTGTGTATATGACAAAATCCAGCCAAAACTTTTAAGAGCCTGATCCAGCAGCTCACAAGCTCTACAGCGCAAGTGCCCGACACCAGGGCTTTGCATTCTTTGCATAAACTTCTTATGACCTATGGCTTCATGGCTGGATACAGTTTTTAAATTAATCCAGCCTTTATTATTTATCACACTGGGTCAGTGACAAGCTTTTAAAAAACCTATTCTTTAAATAAACATTTATGCTGTTAACCTAATAGACTGTAATGTCTTCCCAGATTTTTTATATATATATATATATATATATATATATTTTTAAGTGACACAGATGGAGACGAGAAGGCCTATAATTTGACCTATCTTGGCAGTGATCCTCTTTTCCATGTATTTATTTTTCTAACTTGATTGCCACTGGTAAAATTAAATTAAAGACAGGCAAGTGCTAATAGTATAGAAATAAACCAATTAAAGCACACACCCTTTGTAGTAATATAAAATAACTAATACTATAATAATATAATGAAATAACTCACCAGCTTACTCATTTACTGTCACATCCAAGTAATTTGTGCCTTTTCAGAAAGTTACGTGACTGAGGAAATGATCAGAGTCCTTCTGTTAAAAGGAGCAAGCATGAGTGACATCTCTCCTTCAGACACAGGTAAGTATATTCCCTTTATCCTTGTGAAAGTAAAACCTATCCGGACTGCACCCATGCCTGGAATCTGCCTGAATAGTATCTTGGAAAAATGAAGTCCTACCAAAGGCATGGCAACTTTGATTTTAATCATTAATATATTTCAATTTTTAAATGTGTCAATTGTGACAACCTTGCTGAGTGAGGGTCCATGAGTTACAGATCCATGAGTTATTATGTTTTTTTCATCCCTACAGGCAGAGCACTCTAAGGAAACATGAAAGTCACATATTTGTAGACTTATTTCATTTTCTGGATGTTACTAACTATCCAACTGAATGGAAAGTTTTTACTGTGAGCTTTTGCCATAGTTGTGTAGGGGCTGCAACTAAAAACTTTGGGATCAAAGCGATGTTACACTTAGACGCATCTCTCATGAGAGGATGACAACATGAAATATGGTGTTTATGTAGGCATAGGTACTGACACTAACACATATATGCAAAATGGGACACTTTAAATGAGCATATTGGCTGAGGAAGATCAGGAACCTACAGCAGATTAACTCAGATTTGCAGTTTTTCTCACACACCCAAATATTTAAATACTGTAACAAGTAAACTTTGGTGTAATTACACTAGGCTAGAAGAGCAGGATTTAGTGGGGCACTGAAAAACATAAGATAAAAAAAGAAAGAGGCGTTTAATTTTTGACCACTTGCTACAGGGAAATAGAATTTATGATGAAGGTACTTCTAGATAAATGTGTGGAAGAAAACATAAGTGAATACTGTCTTTCCAACCTATTTTAACCTACACATTCCTGAGAGTTTCTCCCACTTTTATACCTCAATATTATGATTTAAACCACTTACACTACTTAAGGCATGCTTGTACTTTTACTGTGTTCTGAAACAAAGAAAAGAGTTATTCTCACACTCGGTAGAGGTGAATGTATAAGTGTCTCGGAGAATAAAATGGCATAACAGAGATTTTAAGGATAAAGATGATGTTTAATCCATCCCAAACTGGACTTGATCCAGACTTGACAACAACCCAATAACAAATAAGTATTTGCAAGGTAGGCATAGACTGACTTTATGTTGAAAATATTGCAGAAACCTTAATAATTTGAAGGGAATAGTGAAATAACAAAGAAAGAATTGAAAAATATATACTGCTGTGGAAGATACAGGAGATGGTTTGTGCACTGCAAGTACTTTTGATATGGTTGTGCACACACTTAAGTCCATAGATAGTTAAAATTGATATGCTTGCATATCCTCAACTTTTCCTGACAGCAACTGATACCTCTTTACCAAGTTTACTTTCTCATGCTCCTGGCACCAATATGTTATAAAGAAAGTCTGCTTCTTTCTGTAGACCCTTCTTACTGCAATGTATTTCTAGAAAGAATTTTTCTCTGTTAAACTCCTCTGCATCAGTCCTCATTAAAAAATATTGTTCATTATACATGCAACATGTATACATGATTTAAATATAAGCATGAAGCAGAGTTTCATTAGTAAAACAGACCACACTTCAATCAAAACACTTCAGGCAATTAGTTTGGCCATTTTCTTGCAAGATCCTCTAGTGTGATATGACACAGATCCCACATTTTCAGATTTTTCAAATGCTATGAGTTAAGCGTGAAACTTACTCTTTTGGATCCTCTCTATAAACTATAACTTTCAAACCTCTTTTTAATCTTTTAATTTCTGATTAAATTTTATTCTCCTACTAGCAGAAAAGATTCACCCCCATAAAGAAATGTGGACAAAACATGTTTTACTTCAGAAGACTTTCAATTATTTGAGAGACCTATAAAGTTTAATGTCAAAAGGAAAGGCTGTTCAGCTTGCATCATCTTAGAAATCTTTTCGTCTTCCACATTATGATTGTCAGGACAAGCTATAGAGCTCATAGGGGCTTTTCTTGGTTTTTCTCAGAACTGGAGGAACTAGACTCTAAAGTTTAGGTCACCTTTTGGTATGCAAATTACAACAGACCAGAGGCTGTGACTTCTTCATATCTTTTTGTTTTATATTCCTCTTTTCTCCAAGTGGTATGGCCTATTAGGTAGAACTAATTACATTTCCATCAATTTTGACTTCACTCATTCTGTTGCTCAGCTTTCACTGAAAAGTCTGCCCATATTTATGACTGTTTAGGTCCAAAAGATGGAGAACACCAGCAATTTCATTTTTCTATGCGTTAGAATATATATGTAAAACCAATGCTAACCTAGTTGCATGCATAATTAATAAATCTAAATATTAAAATATTTTAGTACGTTTCTAGGTAAACACATCTACTGCTAATGAGTACGCTGCAGCTGAACAGAATGCTTGATACACGACAAGTAAAAAGCAATTCATTTAACTACCTGCAATAAGATATCAAACTCTTTTACAGAACTCTCCTATCTGTTTCTTGCTAGGGTTGGCTCAGTTAGAGGGAAAGGAGGAATCTTATCTTTTCTTTGATAAACACTATTGCAGATATTCTTCTGATATCCAGGAAATATCATGCCTAATGAATGGGCACTTTGTTATAGAAGTTCAATCTCTGGTCAAGAGACAAATTATTTGTCAAGCGCTATTCATAAGAAAAGACATCTGAAATCTATCAGAAGAAAGTATAGCCTGTATCATTTATGGTCTGAAATGATGGAGGAAAAAAATCAATTTTTGTCATGCTGAATCAGTACAGATGTTATAGGATAAATTTGTATTTGACTGCTAAAGAATCGGTCATGTAGGTGAAATGCAAATACCTTGCTTTAGTGAATGTCGCTGTTCAAAGGAAAAAAAGAAGACCATATTGGTTGAACATATCAGAATTCAAAACACAAAGCAGCATAAATATGTAGCAACTATGAACACTGCAGCCAGTGCCAGCAGATATCATCTTACAGTTAGCAAAAGTCTATCTACTTTGCTGCTAAAAGGGGACATCCTGCCTTCCTCTGGCCCCCTCACCTCCCAGTTGCAGCCATACCGTTCTCATCAGCTGCCTTTTGTCAGCATTACTATTCATTTGGCTAAGTGGTGAGCTGGAAAAGCTCACAGAATTCAACAAAGCAATCCTTATATCTTCTTGGGTAAAGCTTAGTGGTCAGTTTGATCTGTAAACTGAGCAGGAGTATTAATTTTGGCAAAAAGATTGGGCAGCCAAAGGAGTCAAGCCAAGGGCAAAAATATCCTTCACAGTATTTTATGATGCCAGCAAGGACATTTTGGTTATATCTGGCAGTTTATYATCATCTCCACAACATTCCTGTTTCATCCTTTCTTGTATGAAATGCAGACACACAAAGATACATACATAAGCTATTTTTATTTCAATATTACCTGTCTGTATAGCATTTCCATATATTCTACTGGTAATGTACACTGAGGTCTGGGTAATAGTAGCTCAGTCCTGACAAGGGTCTAAGCAATCTGGATCTACCTTTGAAATTAGCACTGCTTCAGGAAGGAATGTCACCTTAAGTAAAAGCCTATTCATAATAAAATACAGAGGAAAATTTAAAAATTATCTACATTTCCAAGTTCTATTAAAAAAAAAAGAGTTAAATCTGAAATATATCAGGATGGTAGTAGGTTTCACAGAAATACTCAGCATTAGCCAAGTTTGATCAGAAAGTCCCTTTTGTCCATCAAAAATATGCAAATATAACAAATGATCTCAGATTTAAGTTGTGAAATGCTCCAGGTATGAAGATGGTTTATATACATCTGCCTATTCTCTAAGGACATAAACCAGCAGTATTTTTTTCATACTACTTTTTTGTATAAACTCTTTCTTCAGATACATCATCTGTAGGTTTGCCTTACAGCTGCTTGCTACATATGTGTATATATGTTAGTTCCTTCCATTAGGATCTGCTTACTTATCTTCTGTAGCACCACTTGAATCATACCTATTAAAAATGGTCACTCTCAATGACATATTATCTCACGTAATCCCAATTAAGTTTCAGATACAAGATGGAATCTCAACAAGCAATTTCAAATCAATTCTAAAATAAGTGAAAGCCTACATTCTTCCAAGAGAATGAATCACCAGGATAACGATGTCTTAGATGGATGCCTAATCTGTTCACGTGTGAACCTGTCAGTAGAACATTTGCTTTCACTGTAAGATTAAATCATCTTCCTGATCTGTCATTAGAAGGCAGAGTGATTCATTCAACATCAGAAGCTTCTCTTAGTTTCCCACTTAAAACCCTTGCTTCACATTTTCTTATGTTTGCTTGGAAAGTATAGCAACAGAATGCATAAGAAAATCCATTATCAAATTTAGTTCAAAAGTTCCAGTTTAATTTTATCCCTAAAATAAAGTCTACTCTACATAAATATAAATAGCTATATATAGTTTAGCTACCAAAACAAGATATCGAAACAGGTCTAATTTACTTTTTTTTTTCTTTTTTCCTTGTGTTAATATGTTCTTTTAAATCACTACAGGTATATCTGAAACATCAGTCATCTTCATGCACTTTTAATAGTGATCACATGTCCAATTAGTAACACTGACAGTACTATGAAAACAAATTACTTCCAAGACAATTTTAAATGAGGAATCCGGATACCAATTAATAAATTATTTTAAATGCAAGCTAGCAAAAATTCCATATGAAAGAGGATGACCAACCATATCTTTAAACACTAAAAAGCAAATGTAGCCAGGAAAAATATCTAAAGTACCTAGTAACCAAAAATGTATTTTCATGATGTCTTAGCCTTTCCAGTGCCATTTTTCTCATTATCATGCTGCAAAAGTAAAGCATGTCTACTTCAAACACCGTTTCCTGGGAAGCAGAGATCTCTGCTTTATTTCCCTAAAGGAACCCATGGGAATTACTACTTTAGAATTAAAGACAACATTCAAGAAAACTTCTAGACTAGAAAATAAATATGAGCTAATTCTCACCAATTACTCGATAAAACATCTTCAGAAACATTAGCAGGGCACATGACATTAGTTTGTAATGCTTGTTATCCAGAAGGGTATCTATCCACCCTTCAAATGACATATACATTTGAATCAAGAGACTTCAAGCTACACATTATTTTGAGTAAAATCAACAAAAGTTAAATAAAACTGTGAATGAATACTGCAGGAAAAAAACAAAACATACTGCCTCCTGCCAAAAATAAAATAGAGATTTTTAAGTGAGACAGAATATCAAGAAAATTACTACCTGAATTACTTATGAAATTAAGAGTCACCCTCTCTTCCTTATGTCTCCTCCCCAGATAAACATGACAACCTGAAAGTTGAAACTGGCAAGACCACTATTATGACAGCAAGCAGCCTAACTTTCTTCTGTTTCTTTTTTTTTTCCCCTATAAGTAGCAATATTGTAATTAGTTCAGAAAGGGTAAAGCAATATGTTGGATCAAAAGAAAAAATCAATAGTCTAAATCAATGTCATGTTAAAATCTAGAACAAAATTGAACATAACATAATAAGGAGAGAATGCATGAAAGGTCAAGACTTACCTGCATTATAGAATCACAGTTTTTAAGCATTAACACTGAAAATTACACAAAAACTAGTAAGCATTCTAATAAGAAGCTAGAAATCAAACTGGAATAAAAGAAATGCATTTGTTCATCTCACCTAGGGTGAATGCTTGAAATCATTATGTTAGGCAGTATGAAAAAGCATACAGTAAGCATCTTTCCTTGCTCCACATGTCAGACTTACTCACATGTCAGCTCCTGTTTCATTAGGATTGATGCTATCAGAACAACCTACCTACCAATGGCAGAGGTCACCAGGGAAATGGGGGGTCGTATAATGCTTAAAGACATGCTGCTAATGCCAGAAGAATAGGAAGGAGCTCACAGGCTGCACAGTTTTTGCAGTTATATCAGCTCCTAGAAGTATAATATCCAACAGGATGCTATTGCTAACYTTCAAAATCACCAGCGTATTACCTTCCTCAAAGGATCCCTGTGAATAGCTTATCCATGATACATAAGACTACTTGCATTCTGACTCACATCTGCTTCTAAGCCTTTTATCAGTCCCTCTTCCATACTGTGCAYTTTGTTAGATCATCAAAAATCCCTGATTTGTGTTTCAAAGGAAGCACCATACGGCTTAAAAATTATGCTGAAAGATGAAGATCACAGATGATCCTACTAACTTTAAAATATGCATTTTGGATTCCTGCAACTTTTATTTCTGTAGCTGAAGACTCAAACATATTTGAGTATATGAAGCGGATTAAGTATTTGGAACACTCGCTATCTTTTAATGAAAAAATACATAGCTACATATCTGTGTGGATAGATGCCTAACGCTGTGGAAATCTTGTAATAGTGCTTTGAAATCAAAACAGTAACAGTAATTACAGGCAAAAAGCAAATGAATGTGAAACCATTGCTTCCAAGAAAAAGAAARACAAAATAACAAAAAATGTCATTATTTTTTACAGCATGGAAACTGAAAACCAAGGAGAAACTAAGGCATGTTTTTTGTTTTGGTGGGTTGGATTCAGATGCATAAATTTTGCAAAGTGTTTTCAGAAATTCAGACAGATGACTTGATCCCTAAAAACTGAAATCCCATCAGAAAATGCTACTCAATCACAACAGCATCTAAGATGAGGACTTGAAAGCAGAGCCTTCCACATTTGAATCACACTTTGCAACAAAACAGGGCACAGACTTAAGTTTTTAAGCGTTAAAACTTCATACAAAAATTAAAAGTGGGATTTCATCTTTAAGATCAAATAATGTCTCAAGCAAGGACAAAATGCTAAATATCAAGAGTTATGTGAATTATTTTTTAGACTAAAATACGCAATCAAAACATAACATTTTCCCTGAGATATAAACACAAAACAATTAAATGCCGAGTCTTTTCAACCTTAGAACGTATTTGGATACTCAAATTAGCAACCTCCTTTCAATGCTCTTAATGCTTACTATTCAATTATATTTGAAATGTGAACTAGAATGACTTACTATTTAAGAATTCCATAATATTTCAAGCTAGGAGTCCTTTTATTTTTATTAAAGAAAACTATAGAAATAAGAATTTGGCTATTCTCACCTTCCTCCCAGTAAATAAATAAATAGTATTTCTTACGTTTATGGCAAGTTGCCAAAGCTTAAATTGGTCTCCTTGAGAGGCTGATAGAGCTGTTTGAGTCACTACCACTCTGAATGCTCTTTGCATTTCAGAAAGATCTTCCAAATAAATTATAGATGAATTCCATAAAATTATAACATTAACTCAATGAACTGGAATCAATACAATTCTGCATTTCAGTAAATCAAATGCATATTTAACCACCTCCTAGGAGCATATACATAATTTTAATGTATAAAAGACTCCTCATATTCTTTTAGAAGACTGTCCATTGAGTAACATAGTATAGAACATTTGTACAATCAGCATTCCAGAGGAGGAGTGTAATTTAAGATTTTGATTTGGCTGTTATTAACTTAAGAAGAAACACTACTTGTTCAAAGTTTTAGTCCTGATAATAATCTTTTCCCCTGACTACAGCAAATGTATTAGCTAGTGACCCTGAGGGCTAAACGAGAACTGGTTGGACAAAGGYATGGGTACATATATAGGCAGCAGTTATCTTTGTAACAATACCAGTAACAGATAGTTCATGGAGATGCATAAACCTCTAAATGACAGAAAATGCAAATATGTTAAGAAATGTAAATATAAAATAGCATTTTATATGGTACTGATATTATAAATACCAATATTTATGCTTTTAAATACAATAAAAGAATAGAAATAGGTTATTAAGGAAAAGGTTTCCACTGTTTGTGGAATCACAACTTCACAAACAGTCAAAATCCAGACTAGAGGTGAGTTGAAAAGATTACCAGCTCAGTTCCCTAGACACAATGACATACGTTCTTAAAAATCACACGAAAGCTGGGGAATCAGCATTTCTCATCTGATTTGTTTGCTAATATAGCTCATCAGACCCCATTCATTCTTAATGCAATTTAAATGGCATCCAGTGGATTTTAAAAGACATTAGAACTGGTGTTGTTTTTACAAGTATACTATTCATCATTGTACATAACCAAAAGATAAAACAAAACTGGAAGAAATCAGATCTTTACATTTCTTTAACCCTACTTAAATTCTGAAAATCTTCACTATCTGCCAAAACATCAAATTTAAAAATTAAGAAATGGATTCATATAAATTTTCGCATGGATTATTTTCATCAATATTTTGCGTCAATAAAGTTTACCTTTTCATTCCCTTTCAGACTTGCTGTAAGGAACTGTTAATTATAACCACTATGAAGTCTAAAAGGTCTGTGAAAGAAGGCCTACTTGGCAGCATCTGTGAAAACTGAACAAAGGTATTCGGGGATTAATCTGCTGCTGCATATTGGAAAGCAAGATAAAAGAAACTACTCCTGTTTAGCCACAAATCAATTCAGGAAAAAAAAAAAAAAAAAAAAAAAAAAAAGAAAGAAAAAAGAGAAAGAAAGGAAAATCAAGAGAATTTTGAAAGCAGAGGCAAAAT
>NW_020454760.1:203893-308664 GCF_003342845.1 Nothoprocta perdicaria
AAAAAAGAGAAAGAAAGGAGTAATAAGCCATAAAAAGGTAAATCAGCAAATCACAACCTTAAGGGATGACAAGAAGAAATCACAAAGACCTATTGACAAGTATCTTCCTACTCTGTGCCTTTTAGTTTACAATCACCTGTGCATTTTGACTGAAGGAGGAGATACATTTAAAAAAGAATTCTTTAGATAGGTTTACACATATCTTAAAAGATTATAATTCACACGAGTTTGAGTACAAAGCTCAATTTCAGCATTCCTTATTACCAGTCATATTACAAAGAGTAGCAAATTGGGAGGTAAAGCTGCTTTAGAAGTGATGCTTATCTGACTCCAGCACATCTTTCTTCATGTTTCAATCAAAGAACAGCTGCTGTCATCCTACTGAAAAAATTGTGACAGCAAAACACATAGCAAGCCTCAAAACCTGCTAACACAGGAGCCTTCTTGTGGAAATAACTCATCTGCAGTTAAACTTCACATACAGGAAAGCTTGTAACTGAGGTGAAAGGATGGATTTGGCAGTAATGCTCTTTCCAAGTCTTCAGCTCCCCTTTCTGAGTGGCAGCTCGGAGGCAAAGCCAGGCCTCGTGCTCCAGGTGATGCACCTTCATCTCCTCTGCACAGACATTCTTTCAACAGCCAAGCTCTTGTAATCAGCTCAAATTACTAAATACCGTATTGTACTAGCAAAAACTTTTAAGACGAAGTATTGTGCACCGTAATGTTGACGATAATAGTATTAACAAGTGATTTTTAAAATAATCTATTTCTGCTACCTTTACACTAGTACCTGTGTTCTTTGGAGGTTAGATAAGCTTCCAATAGATTTTTAAATAGGAACATGAACTAATCTTATAATTCAATGAATTATATGGAAAAAGCATATTTTTATATGCAATAGATTTAAACCGTGTTCTACTAATGCAATTTAGATAAAAATTATACTCTAAGCAGAATGCATTAGTGGAAAAGTATCAGGCCCACCATAGGAGAGTACATTAAGACATCATGTCCATGACAGAAAAAAGAGAGGTCCTTGTAACTTAGTAGTGTAACAAAGTCCTTTTCCAGCTATATATATGGTGYAAGGAGCTTAATGTTGTGAAAGGAGAAAAGAATAGCAATTCAGTAAACATGAAACTTCCCAAAGAATCTAATTTCATTCAGTTTTTCTATCAGCAAGTTTGGTGTACTTATTTAATGCATGCAGCACATGAAGGTCTTTAAAAGTTATGTAAATAATAAAGACTACAACAGAGTGAACTAAGAGGATGAGTATCATTCTCCTCTAAAAGGAAGACAGGGAAAATGAAAAGTGAAAATCCTTCTAGGAATTCACATCATTCCTATTGCTTCCAGGAAATAGCTGCTAATATATAAAATCTCTAAAGATTTAAACAACAAACCACAAGGACCAACATATTGACCTTCAACCTAAAATAACTTTTACTGTATTGACCTCACTCATACAGTTGTTACTTTGCCTTGATAAATAACACATAATGTTAAGCATACTGCATACTGTACCTTTGTTAACATCAGAAATTCCCATGAAAAACTGTGTGTAAGAAATACTTCAGACCTGGATGTGCTCTCTTTGCCAGTTGCTAACCACTTTGGTAAGTAAAACTTCCTGCCAATATGAACAACTAGATCCTTTGGGAAGGAAAGCTGGCATGCGCTACCTCATCATGCCGGCCCTTATACCACACAGCTAGTTAAAGAGACATTCATGAACACGTACGCCAGCAAACGTGGTCTGCTCAGATCGGACAGAAAGAGCAAACTGAGAGCCTATTTCTGACCAGGTCTTTTATATCCACTTCCTTCTTTTACACATTCTGCAATTTTTGGGTGCTGCTGGTAAGCTGGTCCCACAAAATGAGAAACACTATTTGATTACGCCTGCAAAAAAGATACAAATCAAATAACTAATTATGGAAATTAAATGGGATGGGTAAATGCCAAATGGATTTACGTTCATGTGGGTTCAGTTCAGGTATGAGTGATTGGAATGACTGCCTCAAAGCTTCCAGTAACTGTGTGGGCAAATAGGGATAACTAGAAAGCTCTGGCATAACTACTCAATCCCCTGACCCTGGCAAGAAAATTAAGCCCATTGACCAAAGGCATTTAGATTAAGTCTTCCTTGAATATGTCAGAAGGATAAAACATTACATTAAAAATCTTACTAAACTTAGAACCACGCCATTTATTCTTTCTGCCCCAAACAACTGATATATTTTTGTTTCAAGGGATGTCAGATTTTCAAGCACTCAATCTAAAACTATGAGAAAATTTTTATTCCAAACAGCACAATGTATCTACTTTTTCAGATTCAGAGTGTGCTTTCCTACAAAAAAAAAACACTATCAAAGGGTAATGCATGTACCAAGGCAATTTGAGTTTTCATTGAAATTGCCATAAGTAAATAGGAATAATAAATTAAAATGTTTGAATGCAAAAAGAAAACTCCAACAGGAGCCACCCGCTATTTTTATAATATTGTTCTAAATAAGCAGATCGCCTAGAATAATTTTTAATGATGACACTCTAAGCATCCTTTTTTATCTTTTTTTTTTTTTTCCCCCCCCTCTCCCCCGCCTCCTATGGCCAAACAGTAATTTATTGAGTGACAGCCCACTCAGATTCCTACCTGGAAACTCAGTAAACAGCACTGTCCTAACCACAAAACCAAAATAGCTGAGTTTATACTTTCAATGCCTCAGTGCAACAGACCTTCTTTTTACTACCAGTGGTAAATCCTTGGGAAAACACTCCAGGTCTGATTTGGGATCTGGTAGGCCTGATTTCTGCCCTGACRCAAAGAATGGCTAAATCTGGTGAATCAAAACCAGCACTGGGAATTCTTTGACGGCTTCCTGGCATTTCAGTCATATTCTTTGCCATGAAACATCTGTTATACCACAGTAATGTAAACAGCATRCATTTCTAAGAAAATCACCAGAAAGGGGAAATTTGTTACATTTTAAATGAAGAAAATGCACCTATCAAAAGAGCATAATATTTCTTGGAGTATCTAAGCATACAAGCCTCATTGACAGTCTGTAAGACAAAGTGATAATAAATGTAAATGCACTGAAAGCGTCACAGTAAATTATGGAAAACCATTTCCAAACCAAACACAGAAAACATACATTGTACACATTGTGCAGCAAGTTTTACTGATGYTTGATTTGCATTTGATTCACTGTTTCAATCAGCTTGCCCATACTGGGTGTTATATACAGAAAACAGTGCACAGACAGATTTGAAAATGTAATCCTTGATATTATACCATTCCCCATTTCAGTTTTATGTTAATTTTTTTCTGGCTTTTTTGTTAAAGGGAATTCTTTCTYCAAAATCTGCAAAGATTTGACTGTTGTCTGGAGAGCACAGAATTAATTAACCTACATGCACACCCTACAGATTAATGAATGCCAAATGCTCTCTTTGTTTTCAATTTTATGTCCTGTTATCAATTTTATGTCCTGTTTTGGATATCATACAAGCTACCCTGTACAACAGAAGCCCACATCTGTCAGATCATCTCAAAGTGGATTGCCTTCAGCAATGGCCTTCTAAATTGGCAATCAAGATCTAAAATTCTTACTTCACGACACACTACAAGTCTTGCAGTCATTCCTGATATAATAGGAACAAATTTCTACTGTGCATTCAATATTAACAAATTGTTATTGAAAACTCTCCCAATTGAAATCCTTGACTTTATCCCCATCCATATTAAATCCCAGACAGTTTATCTGGCAGTAAAATTATAGAGGGATGTCTCATCTAGAGAAACAGACATACATTATATGCATTAGTTATTACTTTGAACCATGAATATAAGAATTGTATCTTATTCTTGAAGCTAGAACTTAATTATCTAAATGGGTTTGCATATTCATAGTTCAAAGTCAACATCACAAACACAAGCTGCTCTAGCAGATCACAGATACAATAAAGGTGAAAATAAAATCTGGACTTCCTTTCTGCCCTAGACTTCACCTCCTTTCAGCTTTTTGCTTTGGGATTTCAGCTGTCAGCTGAGCTGCTGCTCATTTTATTTTCCTGCAAAATTAAACTACAGTTTAATTTACTTTGAGAACCTAAACAAAAATGAACAGATAATGTTAGGTCAGCTACTGGTATTCTCTACAGAGATCATGAAAGTAAGCAAAAAGAAAAACAGATTACTAGCTCTAGCCATATTTACTCATCCTCTAACAGATAGTTAGATACCCCTTCCTCTCTAATTGCATCTGCCTGGTAGCACATACACACAGGAGTCTCTCTCAACCACACACAACAATTGTAAGTTTACAGAACATCTTTTTAATTACAGTCTTCAGACTAGGAAAGCCAGTTGCCCATTTCATAGACAGTCTCTTCCTGACTGATCTATCACCAGCCTGAAACTTTCTTCACTACTTATTACACACAGTGGAAATGTGAGAGCAGAAGAAGCAATATTACCACCACTTAGAGTTTCGCACAACTGAAGGCAGTTCTTAAATAAAGTCTGAACTCTTTTGTAATAATTGGCAAAACTATAAGTAAGTAAATTATGCAAGTACTTCTCGCCCCCACCTCACCATGCTCCATCCCTCTTACTGTGGATCACTACATCTTGCTGCAATAATCTTGATTCCAGGCTCTTTAGCCTAGACAAATTGTAGTATTGCCACAGGCATTCAAATATTTAGTAATTGGGCTGAGTCCACAGAATTCTCCAGGAAGTTAGTTACTACAAAGCTTTTGAAGTAAGATGGACTCCTACCAGAACCAACAATTCACCAAGTTACTCATATGAGTGCCATGTGATTAAATTAGTCAATAAATAAATAAATAAAATAAAGGAGACAAAATGAAATAATTGGCAAACTGCAACATTATATATTTGTATACATCTCCTACATGAAAGCACCATTGCAACAAGATGCTTACCAATGCAACCAGTCTTTTGCGTGATCCCACTTCCCATAAAAAATTTTAAATTAACTTTTCCATTTTATTCCAGTATTTCAAAGCAGCATCTGGGCAAAATATGCCTTTAATATAGCCCAGTTATTCATTTATTGCTTGCAACAATATTTGGCAGTAAAAATACATACATAACAGCTTCACACACAACTGTTGCAAATACTTGCAGAAAAGTAAATCTTAAGGCAATTAGTTTGCTAAGAGAGCAGGCAGGCAGTAACATGCCTTCTGAATGACATGTCTAAGTTTCAACAGCAGTTTCCAGGAAACATTTACATTTGAAAAATCCCTACTTTGACCTCTTTTTCCCCAGTTTACTTGCTGGCAGATAGGAGTACATGACAAATGAACCTAATTTAAGTGGGCTGAATGCCAGTTTGCCTGTTAAAAAAGAGCACCTGATTGTACATTAGGCGAGAGGTCAGTGACACTGAACACCAGCAGGTGTAATAACAACCGCAGGCTTTTTGTAAAGGAAATGCAAACAAGAATTTGCCCAGAGGCCAGCCAGGGCACTGCCTATCTGCTTATGGTCCCAAGTGATTGGCAGTCATCCTCTCACATCAAGAGCAAGGATAAGGATCCTGGATGATACTTTGCTAAGCTGCATCTTAAAAGGACTTTTAGCAGTATGTCACAAGCAAGCAGGTCTTTGGCTGACAGCACGAAGCTGGCTGACATAGCTAGCAACTGAGCAAGAAAGCAGCTTTTCCGCTATTAAAAACCCTCAAAATACACAGAATAAAACATTCTGCATCTCTGCACCTGTTTTGTTCTTGATACGAAGCCTTTATTCGTCAACATTTAAAAACAACAGTATTGGGGCTACCTGATCATTAATCTTCAAAATGTTTGCCAAGAGAATATTACGTTCTTGCAAACTCTACATTCTCTGTACTCTCTTTGTGGAAAAGATGTAGAATAAAACAATAGGTAAATAAGTAAATAACATTTTTAACAGTATGATTTCATTAATTTGCATTAATTTGTCAAATACCTTTCCTGCAGGCTTAGAGGTTTCATATTTTTTCCTAAGAAGTGATGTCTGGTCAATAAACAGTATTTCTCTTAAACTGAAGCTTGCTGAAACTGCACTATCAGATCAGTACTGAACCTGCTACAAATTACAGCAATTACAGTGCAGTCGTCTTCTTTTGTGCAGCTTCTGTCGTCGTCTTCTTTTGTGCAGCTTCTGTCGTCGTCTTCTTTTGTGCAGTGCCGCTTCTTGAAAAGAAGCTCCAAAGACAGCAACTGCTACAGCTGTTAAGGTTTGGGGGTGTTTTGCTCTTCTGCTATGTCACAGCAACGTTTTATTTCTGGACACATGCATTTGCATTAATTTGGTCCCATCCTCTTTACAATCTCCCCTCAGCTATTTTTACATATGGATGAGATTCCCTCTCAACCTTCTCTTCTTCAGGCTAAACAGGCCCAGCTCACTTAGTCTTTCCTTTCATACAACTTCATCAATACACATATTATTTTAAGACCTCTCTTTTGTAGAAAACAGAAGATACTCTGAGACACTGCAATATTTGAAGTAGTCTTTACCTCTTCCAAAAAGCACGACATTTAAAGCAAGTCCAGCATTGGACCAGAAAATTCTTAACAATACATAAATTATCAAATCCTTTTGATAATTTATAAAAAAATATGAAAAAAAGATATGAAAAAATCAAATGGAATAAAGTTTTTCAACTTTTTTCTTTTTTTTTCCCCCCACAATTAATACATTTAGGATACAACACTTAATTGCATTCAAAAATATAAGGGCAATCTTGGAGCACTTTCCACCTAAAAGGCTTGAACACAATTCAACCAGAAAGTCAGAATCTGTTATTACTTACACAGGTATAAATCCTTATTGGGGCATACAACCAATGCAAGCCAGACCTAAAACCTCTAACTGCCATAATCAAAATCATCCTGGCTAACAGAATTCCTAAATCATTAAAAACGTGCCTCGGTGTTTACATTTCACCCTATCCATATTTTTAGAACTAAAATGAATCCTCATGGAAAGCTCACACACAGGAGCCAGGTCAGCACGTGTAAAACAAAGAATGTCAGAGCACTGGGCTGCTTTAATGGCTCCAACAAATAAAGATTTCAGCCTCAGCCACATTAAGGAGCAGTATTCATTCATAAACACTTAGAGATAGAATTTAAGATCTGCTATAAAGAGCAAAGTTTTCAGCTGTGTTTGAGATTTATTATTTAATGCATTCAAAAGTGCTAGAACCAAATGTGACAATATTTATCATGACTTTTACATTTTACCAAATTCTTATTGCTAAGCCCATTCAGAGTAGGTTGTTTTGGCAGAACTGGTTTTCTTATAATTGAATTCAGCTCCACTATCCAAACCCATAGCTCCTACATAAAATGAAAATGTTGTACATTATACCAGCCTCTGCGCTTCTATCTCATTAAAAATATAACTAGCTGCGAAATCAACACAGAGCTTCAGAGCGCGACTAAACAGGAACACTGCAGTGGCTTAATTTAAATTATTTTAAAAACCTGATTATCCAAACTGCTTCAAGACCCTTTGAAGATGAAATATTTTCAGTAAGGATTGAGCTTTTCCACTTGAATGCATTACTGCCAGTGGTGGCTCTTCATTAGCCATTAGCTGGGTGTTAACATACACTTTTCAGTGGAAAGAACCATGCTTCTAGGACTCCCTAAACCACCCCAAAAGGGAGAGACAAACCTGCTCAGAGCCACATTCATCACTATTTCAGCTAACTGTTAGATAGTTTATTTTGCTTGAAGTTGATATGGGACTGATAGTCTGCTCATAGATGTGGGAAGGCAGTGATATCTACCAGAGAAATAGTAATAATCAGATGGGTAGGTCAGCATTTTCAGGCAATATGAAATGATTATCTTAAGCACAGTAGATATGCACTAGTCTTGAATTAAAAACAGAATGTTCACCCACACATTTAGAGAGCTTCAATATATATAATATATATCTCTCTGATTAAAATAATTCATGATTTCTGTAGACCAAGTTCAACCGAATGGGGTATACATGTGTTAAGTTACTTCATACAAGTCAGAGAGACCTACTAACACAACAGCAGCTTAAGTGACAGCAAAATAGGTTCCACTACCTTAAAATGAAGGACCAAAGTTCTGCTCTTTGGCATATTCTATCATAGCAGATAAAGCTGCTTTTTGCCTACCAGTCTCTTCAGAAAAGGCAATCAGCAAAACAGCTTCTTGGAGTAAATGAGAATACTGGTGTCTAAATAGATGCTTGATTAGATTGGGACAGTACAGAGGAACAAGGACTATCAACAGGCATTTTTGATCAACTACATCAACATTTGCTATAGAGCTCATGTATACAAACAGCATAATGTTGTCTGAGCAACATTTTCCAGATGCCAGAAACTGAAATTACTGAATCTCATGAATAAGAATCTCTCCCAAATTTTTACATTGCACTGTGCTACAGATGACGCATAAATCAGCATGTTCCACTGACTCATGGCTCAAATTCAAGGCTCAAGATAATCCATCGAACCCAATGCCTTTTCTTTGGCACAGCTATCCTGGTAGCACACACCTGCTGAAACAGCTCGCTGCTTTTCTGGCTTTGGTTTTTCTCCTTTGTTTTGTTTTGTTTTTGGGGTACCTCTCATACTCAGAGCTCATCTGAATATGAGCTCTGGGCACCACAGTTGCATGAAGCTGTAGTGATGCTTCATTTACTTGCACCTGCCTGATCTGAAACAAATCACCGCCTGTATAATACAAAGCGTAAGAGAGAGTCAAGTGCTTCGAAGCCGGGCTCCTGGTCCTGCATCTGGTAGGACTGGATCGCTGTAAGAAAAGTCATTACTTTTCAGAGCTTTTCATCGAGGTAATCAGAAACATAGGCAGGACAGCAGAGTGAATTAACAAAAAAGGCATTATAGCATCATAACCAACAGAATATTTACATGTTTATGTTTATTAAAAATTATATACTAAAATATATACTAAATATATACTAAAAATATATACTAAAAATTATATGTAAGGCTATGCATTATATTCTGTACTCTATTGCAGTTTATGTATTATTCTTTTCATAAACAACTTACGGAGTACAATCATACTCCATAGTCTTATAAATCTAATGTTTGTTCAAAACTCACTGTTTTTCATGTATTTTGGATTTCAATTGTAAAATCTGCATATTGCAAAGTCTCGGTCATTTGACTGATTGATGTGATTAGGTCATTAAGTTAGGTAGCATTTCTACCTCCAAATATCCTCAGACCTTCCAGGAGAAATATTGTGCATTCAGTTCATTTACACTAACATTCACAAGCAATCTCCTGAAAGTCTTAATAGCACTATTTCACAAGCTCACATGAATATTGGTAGAAATAAGTTCAACACAACAAAATGCCATTCATAACTTTCCTTTGAAACATTTTTAACTAATTTTTTCTAGATGTTTGTGAGACTTTACATATCAAACTGTATCTAGATTCTATTCTCTTTCAGTATGAAGCCAGTAGTACTTTCATGTGAACTACTCCTGTTCACAAGAAATATAACTTCTCAAACAAAGATTACCCATGAACAAAGTTTATCTATGAACATACACAATGCCCTTTCTCACTTTCTGAGGTGCTGAAATTTGCTGAAGTGTGTTATTTATTTTTATTATGGAAGAGCATAAAAGGGCAAGGCTGATGATTGTAGGCCCTGTGACTGTTGTCTTTAGGCTCACTACATCAAAAGCTTTGAAGTTCAGCTCATCAGCTACATTTCCAGACTGTTTGCACACCTTCCGCACCTGCACTGGAGAAGCTAAGGCCAAAGTTCACACAGAATGGACTGATTTACACAGCTAAAATACAAGTGACAGACATAAAACTATTGAATTTATACAACACAATCCTATAGCTAGACATGAGGGTTATTTGGTGTCTCATAAATACCAAAGGTAAGATAAGATAAATGCCTGATGGACTAAGGTAAAAGACATGCAGTTTGTCCAAATCTTTTACAGAACACATACACACATATATGCACAAATGGCTTTCTATTGAGACTATGGACAAATCAAAACACAGAAGCAGTCCTAATCTTCTGAGCAAAATCTTAATAGTACTGAAATAAAAAAAACTCTCATTGACTTTAGCATGCCTAGGGTTTCAACTTCTAACCTCTGTACTTTACTGGGCTCTATCAGAGCTGTAACAGAAAATTAATCTTTTAAAAGTGCTTTATTTTACTTATTTCCATTCCACATCAAACAGAGCAAATGTTCTGCACGATTGTCATTTGACACACATATTTCCAGTGCAAACTCCAAAAACAAAACAAAACAGGCTTGTAAATGCAGCTAAACAAATTGCAATCTACTTTTAATGAAAATTCTCTGCCTTTGACTGTGGACAATGATTGCTGAAATACTAGCATTAATAATGGTACCCTTACAGAAAGAGGAAAAAAAGTAACTTTTAAATTAATTTAAAATTTCCCCATTAAAATAAAAGCTATAACTTTGAAAAATAAAATGAAAAATGAAAAAAGAAAAATAAAAAAAAATTGCAACAAGACGACAACTAAGCATAAGTCTATCCATAGTTTAAAAAAAGAAACACCCCTAGGGAAGTTCATCCTTTTGTTTAGTAAAAACCAAATTGCAGTAGAACAACAATCATCTAAAAAAATCACAACTCCAAAATGCCCTTGGGCTCCAGTCAGCGCAGCAACACCCATCTAGCTAATTAAGCATAGAGCAAGCATTCATACACTCCATGAGAGAATTAAAACGAACACTGCAAACAGTCATGTCCCTTATTTTTCCATTGCTTTGCRTGCTACTGAGACTCTTTTCAAAGTTAATATGCTTTTTCCAAAACAGACTGAAGAGCTAATATCCAAGCATAAAAAAATGTAGTTTTACAGAAAAAAGCTTAGCTTGAAATAATGAAAATAAAAAGCAGAATTAGAGCTAATAGTTAATGTCTTCAAACATATCTGTTTATAGCAACATAACCAAATTGTTATGCTTTGAAKTACAGACATCTTGAAAGAAAACTCTTCAGCACATCTTACCAGTAATAGAGCTAAGCGCCACATTTGTTTTATAAAGACCTTGTCCTTCTCTGTAGCTCATACAAAGCCCACCCAGTAGGTAGAAGAGACCAGTGAACACGCACAWGCCTTGGCCTCTCTTCCCCCAGTCAGTGGGTGATTTCTGCTTGGAGGGGCTTCTTACTGAATGACACTGGTGCCACAGTGACTACCAAGGCAAGCTTTTAACAACAAGGTTTTGATGCTAGGCTCCTAAGTTCAGTTTTAGCAGACTAGCTTTACAGTCCTAGTTACAAAACCATTGGCTTGCCTTGGCAATAGCCCCACRATGCAGTCCCTCTGCTTCAGCGGTGAAGGCAGCCCTGTCCTAAGGATATAACAGACCATAAACTTGTCCAAACACTCCTACATATCTTCTGAAATGCCTCATTTACTTCACAGCTCTCAAAGAATAAGTTTGATGGTACTATATAAAAAAAAAAACATTCTGAAACCAGGCTTTGTGGTGATTGCTGTTACAAATGCACATGGACAACTGGTCATAAAGATTTTCCTGTGGCTGCWCTCCCGAGGGGTACGGAGTGAGCAGCAAAGAGTAAGTGTTCATGTCCTACTCACACACCACAGCTGTGACATGAATCCTGTCTTCTAAAAGGCTTCCAGTACCCTGGACACACTGTTGTATAGGCTTAGTTCTTAAAATATACCAGCACCCTATGATTCTCTTCRTTTTGTAAAGGTGAGATGAAGGGGAGGCACCCTGCTTCTAGGAAGTCTCAACCATCGGCYATATCAGATGGTAACATCTGCTACCAAATTCCCTGGACAGATTTCCCCATCAGTGTCTGTTTCTCAATGGGTAATAGTCTCATTCAGGTGGTGTTTAGCTCCACTTTCATCCTATACTGCTCTTCAGTGGCATTTGACCCACCTCCGCCATTTCTTAAAAGGTCCAAGGGGTTCAACTAATTCAGTATGAGTCTCCTGGCTGGCTATCTTTGACGTCTAAGAAGGTGCAAGATCCAACTGAAACTTTTTCCATAATTTTTTTTTACATGTCAGACCCCTCTCAAATAGGTTCTAAGTGAGTGTGTTAAAATCGTGTCTTTTCTGTCTAACATCTATTTTTCTTCTCAGAACTCATAGGATCTTAATTATGATCTAGGCCATTATACTTTTTACAAATTTGTGTGAAATCAATTCAAAAATATTCAGAAATTAAAAGTGGACAGCAGCTTGTATAGGAAAATATAAAACTATAATATTTCCTTTACACTCAACTATGAGGCTACCTTGAATGAACAACTGTTCACACTAGTGCATACAAACTAGAGAACTTTTCTTTGGAGAGCCTAGTCAGCCACAACACTTCCAAAGGAGTTGCTTACCACTTACCACAGATTCAAGCTTATTTCTGGCCAATTACATGAATTTATTAACAAAAATAATGTCTTCTCTACCCATATATTTCCTGTTTTCTGAAATAAAAGCAAAAAATAAATGAATTCTCAAGAATTTAAATGACACCACTTATTCTAGTTTTAGGCTAAAAGCGTGGACTATCTGGTAAATGGAAAATACCCTCTTAATCACAACGTGTTCTTTGTAGTTAAATGTTTTGGTCAGTAGTCAGAATGAAAGGTGAGTGAAAGAGGAAAAGTAACAGCTAGTTCCACCACATCCTGTCTGAAGACATTCCTAGAAATGTTTTAATGCTGTTATTTGTGTATCAAAATATGGCAATAGAGTAATCCAAGAGAAAATGTTGATTTTACATTTTAAAAATAATCTATTTCATTCATAGCCATAGACACCAAATTTCACACAAATACAAATTCAGCTCTGAAAAAATCAAGCTGCAAGAAAATTAACWGCTGAATCTCATGTCTATTTTAAAAAGATGTTTTAATTGCACACTTGTAAACAGGATATTAAAAATGTGAGCAACAAATATTTCTAGGGCTCTGACTGCATCACACTGGAAAACAAAATGAAAACAAACCAGGCAGATCAGGGGAAAAAAAACTGTTATTCATTTACTAATAACAGCCAGTAAATTCTGAAAGTTATTATTTTAAAGACTGGAGGCCACTATTTCCTTTTCAGAGTAAAGATACTCAGAGTAGGAAATGCAGCTTAGAAGCCAAAGGAGGAATACTGGCAGCAGGAGAATAAAATAGCCTTGAAGAGCTGGGGCACAGGAAAATCATAGAAGAGGATGAACTTGCAGAGAATCATGTCCTGAGAATGCCATTAAAATTACTGACAATGTGCTAGCAATGTGTGCGACATTACACACACACACACAAATTGTAGTTCACAATAGTGCATGGAATCAAGTAAAATCAAGTGATTAATTACTGAAATAAGCAGATTAACTATCTTCCACCAATGAAAGGTAGGAATCCGTGCTAGGCCTTCCCACTGCCTGCATAACCTCCATCACATGCTCCTCCTGTTTACTTTGAGCTGCCTCTGGAGCTTTGGCAATTGCACAMAACTCAATTAAAAAGGTAAAAAATAAACTCCATAAAAAAGTGTGGGAAGAAGGAAGGTGTTTGGTTGAAAGAAGTTTTGGCCAGAAAAGTGAGCTGAATTATCTCACAAGTGTCAGAATCAGCACAAGATATACAGACAATGTGTTGAGTRCAAAGTAAAGGAATAACAAAAGAGGCAAAAAGAAACAAGATCTATATACTTTGACACTACACTGTGAGCTTTCGATTCAACTGAGCTGTATTATAAAACCCTATTATCTGAAGTACTCTTATGTTCTTTAAATAATAACAAAACAAATTCAAAAGGATTATACTAATGACAGGAAAGGAGTAATTCCTATGGATAAAGCATGGAATTATGCACTATATGGAATGTATGCATAATAAGCATAATTTTACAACTGAGACAATGAATGGWAGGACTTTAGGATCACTGTTCTCCAACTCAAATAAAATGGAGAGAAAGCAAAAAATCTGAAAGAGAACATTTCCCTCTCACCTAATCTACCAGCTCTATATGGATGGTTCACAAATTTTTCTCATTCCATTTTTCTAAAAATCATAGCTATGTATCCAGATATGAAAAAGAGCTTGATCTTGTCATCARTAGTTCATTTGAAGCGATCAGATTTTTTTTTAAATATCCTAGTTAAAGATGTGAGTCAGSATTACTACCAACACATGTTACTGTCACACCTGTACTCTTTTTTTTTTTTTTTTAAATAAATCATAAGAAATGCATATGTTTCCATTTTTAAAAAACTTACTATATTCTAACTTTTTCATCCAATAAAAATAGTTTTGGACAGGTAAAAATCAGACAGATATACTGGTATAAATTCAGAGGGAATCAACTGATTACAATGGTGTTTTACCTGATTTGTACCAAAGCAACTATGTAATGACTGTGCTTATTACTACTGCAAATTTTACTTCTACAAGACAAAGATATATTTAAAGAATTTACTATGGAAGATGAAGAAATTTAGAATTATTACACATATTTTCAGAAAAATTTGGGACCTAAATTGATTGTTTCTTGCAGGAAAGAAGGCCTATGGTGTGAATCCTCACCTAGGGAGGTGCAAGTTCTGTCTTGAGAACAGACTTCATCTACCCTCCACTTGAAAAGAAAGAGCAAATAATGTTTTTTTCAAGGGTTTAATCAATAACAATACTGTGGAACTTGCACAAACAGTCCAAAAGAAATATATGTTTTTAAACTGGAAATAAACCCATGCCTGGAAGACAAAGATCTGTTCTGCACACAGAAAATGAATGAAYGATGCTGAAAACATAACCTGCTATTATAATATCATGCTGCTACTGTTAACAAAAATTGCTAATTACTTAGGTAACAACACCTAAAATTCCTTTCCTACAGTTACATGTGAAAAGCAAAAGAAAAACATAAGATTATTCTTAAGATTCCTTATTTGCAGAAAAGAAAAAAATGACTCAAAAAGCTAGAATATGAGTCAATCTTTTGTACTGTTACCACATGCAATGTGTGTCCATATACACAGAGGCTTTACATACATACAACCTCTACAAGCATGATATGACATTTAGCATGGAATCAGAAGGCAAACAAACAAACAACGGGTTATAATTATTAAATATTCAGATGGTAGAAAGAGCTAGGAGCTGAGTCACAGTTTCTGACAGGTGCCCGCCAGGCTGGACACTCCTACGCTGCCAAAGATAAGGCACAGTTAAGTGTTCCCAGTTAAGTGTTACGGGATCACAGTGCTCATGAGCTACCAATGCAGCACAGCTTCAAATGCAGCCRTGCAGACATGCATTGATCAGTAACTGACACCTAGTGACCATACACCATCTACTCCTAACTAAAGGGCAATTCAGCAAAATAAACYCCAGCTTTCTATTCCAAAACATCAAAATCAATCTACTGTATGGATGTTTGCCCACCAGTTTTAATACATAGCCTCATTTTTTTCCATGCAAAATGATATATTCCAGTGCAACTATATCATTTRTCTCTGGTAAACATTTTTAAGTAACAAACTCTCTTACTTGATCCCAAAAGATACTGCTGATTTCTTGCAGGGATTTTTGAGATGATGTATTATTCAGTAGGTTAATACCAGTTTAAAGAAGCTCTTTTCTACYAAGCATAGGGAATTGTTTAGACAGATACAGAGAAAGAGAACTACATTTATTTTAAAGGTTTGGACCAATGTACATCTCCAGCATAACAAGTTATAAAAAAATTAAACGATTAAAAAACATAGACACAGAAAATTAAACAATAAAAACAGATTACAATTTAAAAGAGAGATAAAAGATTATTTCTTACCCCTCAAAACAAAACTGGAACTTTGGTTTATAGGAATGGCTATGCCCATATACCCTCCTCATCATCCTATGTGCCAGGCATTAGAAGATGGACAGTGAAGATGTAAGCATTGGAATGAAAGAAGAAAAGATTAGTTACTTTTGGTGTATGTTAAGATGCACTTATATTGGTTGTTAAAAATATGATTTATTTCAACGCAAGTGAAAACAACATAACAAGTCTGTRTTGCATATACAAGAATCTGCATCTATGGCAACCAAAAAACAATAATAATGCCGTAAACCTTTTCCCACCCAGTTAAAATAGTGTGTGGGATGTAGATTATAAGATTAAATATTAAAAGATTATCTATTTTTAATTGTAGGCAATTCAAATTAACATTTACAGCAGAAGTAGATCAAACCTTGAAATAAGCAGAAAAGTAATTATTATAATCAAGTAGTTTTACATTCTATCAGGTTAAAAGATAAAAAAAGTGCCGAAGAGTCAAAAATACGTCATTAGTGAAGTTCACCTTAACATGCTATCCATCAAATCTGTCACTTAAGCAATAGGTAATGCTGCTGTTGAATGTTAAATAGTGTGAGACAATTTCTTTTTTCATTTTAGCATTGTTAGAATCATTCATTTATCTAGAGTTTTAATGGTRGATAACAAATGGTTAATATAAAAAATATTCATGAATTTATATCAAAAAGGATTTTTGTTGTGGATATATACTCCAAAAGAAAAAAAATTCATTATATTTACTATAATCCTGAAGCTAAAAAAAAAAAAAAAAAAACACCCACATAACAAGGCATAAGAATTATATTTTCAGATAATATTTCCCTGAGTATGTCTACTCAAGATTATGTGTTTTATAATATAGCTAATGAATCATTAAACATTAATATTCCATGAAAGATAAAACATAAATCTAATGGTTTAAGTGTGCCAAATTCTGATATGATGCCAAGCTTTCAGAAAATAGAGGTGCACRACAATATTTTTTCGTTTAACCGACATTTGAAAAATCAAATAATTTATCATTTGAAAATCACCCATTAGTATTTTAGAAATGTTAAAGATTACATTCTATAGTTTCAAAACTCTGAAAGTTACCTGGTGTAACATATTTCTAGCACTTAATTATATCTAAAAACTAAATAAAATGACTGGTAATTAATTATGATTGAAACAGACARGAATTTTAGCCTGAAAATATACACTGCCAGTATCACTACTGTTCCGAGTCCATTCTAGGAATAAAAAAGAGCTCCCAGACGTCAAGTGTTATTAAAAACCAGATGTTAAGATAGATGTCTTGCATGTTGTTGAATTAAGTAAAGAAATCTGGCAGTCCGCTATAAACTTAGCTATCATTTAACACAGAAGAAATGTGGGCATTTTTTTTCAGTTAACTTGGAACACSTCTCAGTTATATGGTCTGCACAATTCCAATAGAAAACAACTACAAGGCCTGAATATTCTTGTACCTTTTTGAAGCAAAGATTCTGTAAAACTTCCATGAGCTGGATTTGCCATACTGAAACTATGAGTCCTTCCCACTGACTTCTGCAGGAGTCACTTCTATTCAGGCCTACTAGCTTTAATTGAATTGACTTTGAAGCTGACAAGACTTTTTCCCAGAGAAAAGGTTGAAGAAAGCCTGAAGGATTTCATTTCCACTGAGTAGTTTGATCCTATTTCACTAACAGAACACATTAGGTTAATCTTTGGTGATATCTTTAAAAACAGCAGAAATCAACAAAGTGGGGAACTCTGTTTCCCAATGAGTCTTTCTAATGACATACAGCTGTTCTGTTGTTTGGTGCATTCTAATTCTTTAAAAAGCAAGATATTCATTTTTACTTCATTTATTTGTATGCTCTCTCTTTCTGGCAGAGTGCTAGAAAACTTGAAAAATCAAATATTATCAAATATTTTTAAAAACTATCATGGGAAATTACAGGCTACACAGTTTGACACTGATTCTGGTATACAATAAGCAATAAATTAAAAATTGGAGCCCTGTTAAAGTCAATCAGCATACCTTTATAGAGTACTGGTCCTGTCAAAAGTAYTTGCTATCTTCTTAATTAAATATAGAGTCTTTTTGATAAGGAAAAAGTTGAGCTACAGAAAATATCGAAAAATAACTTTGCATAGGACTTCATCTACTTGGTCACTCAAGAATTATTAAATCATGATTTCATTGCTATTAAGTAACAGGTAGTAAAAAAAGCAGATGGTCTTTTCTCCAGCAGCAAAAGCTGTGTGGAGATCTAAAGGACRAAGACTAGAAATATGGCACCTACATTTCAATAGTGTATCTAAACTCAGTATTGATTTAGTCAAGGCACCATCAATTCTGGATCACTTGAAACTTTGATATCAAGACTGAGTCACTTTCTAAAAGATATGTTGAACTGCATTAAAAAAAATAACCAATTTAATGAAGGAACTTTGGGTGGTCAGGCCTACATCACGACAGCAAACTGCTACAGCTTTAACGTCTACAAATTTTACTATAATGCTTTTCATCTCTACTCTCACATCTGCTTTGGTGAGAATGGCTGCGCCACGATCTTATTCTTTATCTTCTTATTAYATATTTGTTAATTTAATTTAATATTATAAATAACTAAATATTAACTATCAAATTCCTAAAAAAATAAAAACTGTGATCTATCAGATGGCCAACTAAAGAGCAATCTTCATTGGTTTTTAATTTTCTTAATTATAAACAACCTCAAAGCCAGTCTCAGCATATTATCTTATGTAAAGAAATAGTATCTATGAAACATTTGGACTTGAATAACATCTACCCCAGAAAACTTGTTCATATCTTCATTTTAAAATTCCACACCCTGATTTTTTAGCAAAGATAAATARCATTTTAGCATTTACACTGACATAAGCAGAGCTCACCAACTCAGCATTCCTATCAAAAACACCCAGCCTTTTATAATTATGTGCTCTATTATACATTATGACAATGTTTGTAATAGTTAATTATTAGTTACAAAATAGWTAATTTTGATGGTAGGTAATGTACCGACCATTTTTTCATTAAAGAAATAGGATAAAAACAGAGATCCATAATTTCATTTTGAAAAGCATTATCAATGCTGATATTTTTTGATATAGCAGACACTAGAATGTACAGATGCAAGATTCTCAAGGAATATTAAAATACCTTGGCAATTTTAATTATGCACACAGACTGCTTTCAAGACATCATCTCCTCCTTCACATGGACTCCAAATAGGAGGTAAGACTGCCTGCTACCTTAACTATTCTGCTCTCTCTGACTTTAGGAAGTAGTAGATACCTGTGGTGCACATCCAAAGTTTGTGTTGTAGATCTTCTGTATTTTTCCTGATGAACAACCACCGAGAAGCACTGGTACTTAATCAAGACTGAAGCTTTCATTTGTTTAACTCAGAAACTTAGAAACTATTTGGTCAAAAATGTAAGATTTAGTACCTCAAAAGAAGCAGATGATGTAAGGACCATAAAAAAAAAAAAAAAAATCTTCGCTGATGTCCGGAGACAAATTAAGTTGCTTATCGATACTTATATTCTTGACATGCAAAATAAAAACTGCAATTATGCCTTATCATTTATTAATATTGGATCGAGGCTTCCAACAGAATGCTTGGTCATATCAGTGTGTATCATTAGCGCACAGCTCTTATAAACAATAAAGCATAATCAAGCAACTTTTGATTGTTTGTGTACATTAACTGCTTTTTAAACTAGGATCTTTCATTGGTTTGTGAGGAATAGTACTGTCAGGAATAGAATTGTAATCACAAACTACACAACAGAAGCTGAGTTTCGGCATTAAAGAAGAATTTTGATAGTATTACGATTATTACTATTTTGATAGTAAATTGAGACAGAGGCCTTGAGATAAATGAGCTAAATTACGCTGCAGACTAGAAAAAAAAAGATAACTTTAATCACGGCACACATGATTAAGTATGCCTAAAAATTGTTAATACTTCAGATGTCAGAAATTATTAGCCTGTTCATAACTGCTCTGCATAGTTTTGATTACTGGTAAATGCAAACTGGTTGCAGAAGGTTATATTTAGCAGTGTTGTAACAGCAACCGCTCTGTAGAGCAGTACAGCCAGGGCTGAGGACCAGCAAGTCTAGCAGGTACATTAACTCTGGTCTGACTCAGGAGACTGAATTTTCACTAGCATTTTGACTGTGTGCCCTCTTGCAATTCATCTTTCTGCTCAGCATGGGAATCCAGTGTGCATATTCCAGAACTGGCTCTGGGTATGAACCACAGTGCAGCAACGGCAAATTTTTAGGAAACTGCTTTCAAATATGCATTCTATCAGAAATAAAACACTAATGCATAGTGACTCAGAGAATGCAAAATCTGGCACTACTATGAGGCTCACTGGGGTACTACCAGTGCCACCAAATCTGAAGACTGTAGGAAACCAAATAGACTCAAAGAACGGACGACAAATACATTCATGAAGTTCAAGTACTGCACATAGACCCCACCAGAAATGGCATGCAAGTATCTTTACAAAATCCATTCTTTAAATAAAATAATTATAAATCCAAACCTCCTTTTAAGCAAAAGTTTTCCATACCCAGGCACCAGTAAAACTTGTTAAGCTTTTCTGGCTCTTTTCCCACAGTAGAAGATCCGGTGTAACAAGGCTCATCACATTTCCCTTTCATGTACCGGCATGCTAAGAACTAATGTATTAACTTGGGTTAAATAAATCTAGTGATAACCTGCTCATTTCTTGAACTAACTTTCTAATGACTGATTTATCCCACTCTAGTTATTATCTGTGGCTACTAATGGTTCATTAAACATGTAACTACCAGCTCTGGACTGTGAAACTGTCCTGCTTACAGCAAACAATTACATTTACAGATATAAATTTCCACTTGTGACACAGAAATGCAGCTGCTAAGTAATGACATTTCTTTTAATTCAAGAATTTACCCTAAAATCAGAATCTTTTAATAGCTAAGAGAGACTTTTATCCACTGCTCCATTTATAGGAAATGCACAAGAGCAAATACAGCTCAAGACCTAATTTCACAAGCTGTCTGTACACAGAACAACTGACTGCAAAAGTGTTTTGTGCCTGAATGATTTGAAGAATAAAGCCTGTAACTGGAAAGAGTCACAGTGGATTTATTCTAGGCTTTGTACAGACAGCTTTAGAAGGTCTTTAATTTATACTTCTTGTGCATATTTAGAAAGTTGAATAAATCTCAAAAATTGCTTCAGCATTGTGGGTCTATGTCACAGGACTATTTGCAAACAGAAGAGGTTCACAACTAACCATGTAAAATCCAATTATGAAACTTTATATATGTGTATATATAAAATTATTTTTATATAGTTAAGTGAGAGACAAACATCAACACCAAAGACGAGGGGAGGGATAAGCCTGTTTCTGACCACTTGTTCTACAACGTCCAGACTAACATTAACATGAATAAGATATTTCTTCAGATACTCATGCATTTTAAAGCTTTATCACTAGATGAAGCGGAAACTCAATGCCCCTTACAAGAAGTGGTCCGTGAAATCAGATTTGCAATGCAAAAATTTATAGTCCCCTTTGTAGTGAAAGCCTGTGACATGTTATCTCACTTAAGTAACCAACTTTAAAAGCCCCAGATATGCAACTTTTGTTATCAAGTTACTGTCTTCCAGAAAGGCATTTTTGGCTCTTTCAGTTGGTCTAAAGACCTATTTTAGACTATGATAGTGGCAGCTAATTTTTCTAGGAAGAAATATAAGATAAATGTAAACCTCTATATAAGTGTTGTATATTCTAACGCACACATTCAAGGGAAGTGAGGGGGAGAGGTTTCTACAGCTAAACATGATCTCAAAAAATTCTTCCATATGTGGAAAAGACTGCAAAGCTAACATATAAATATAGATATATATAAATATACACACTGAGCAGTATGTATACATTTATATCACATTCATTAAACCTCAAAACATAAAATAAATTCATTTCTGTAAGCAAAGGAGAGGTATAACTTTTCAATATACAAAAACCATCTCCTGGAGGTATCATAGACAGCAAAACCTATGTTCTACTTATTACTTTTACTACAATTCCAGTTTAGCTGATCTCTTAGTCAAATTACAAATGTAATATAATTTAAAAGTTTAAGAAAATTCATATGGCTATAATAAAATTACAATTAAGACATAGGAATAACAAAAGTACTAATAAATATTACATAGTTCTATTGGATTTTATTTAAATAGCATAAGAAGTTGCATGGTGCAGACCGTCCATAGCTGTGAAACCACAGTATACATCAAAATCAAAAACGAGAGTTGCTCTGAATGATAATTTCAAACTTAGAGTAGACCATTACCAAAGTTAAGGGCTCTTTAGGTGAGTTGCTCCACTACAGATAAAATATAATCTACAATTAAGTTGAGATTTTAAACTAATCATACTATCCACAAAATCTGGTGAAGCATATATGAAAGGCAATTTCAGGTTAAAATAGATAATAATATATTCAGAAACATCAGAGGCATGAGCGATTCTCTACCTGTTGGAATACACATATGATAAAGCTTACCGGCTTCAAGRAAATGCTCCTTCAGAAATTATATTCTCATTAAAACAGAAACATTTGTCATATAGTAGCATGTTAATAATTGTGACTTTATAATAATATTTTTAATAAACAATAATTGTGACTATGGTACAGGTATGATTTTATTGCATTCAGTTCAACAAGTCTGAACAATGCCCCTTGATTCAGGGGACCATATGCCTAGCAAAGATGAAATATTAGAGGAAATACTTTAAAACGTGAAAGTATTTATGTGACTAATTTGCACTGCACTCCTGAGATCTCAAAGCACTAATTAATTCAGCGCAATCCTAATTATTTACAGTAGATATGCCTGGGATTATTTATACTGAATGTAGCAACAAGCAAACCTTGCCCTACCCAAATTCCTAAATAAAATAAATCCATGTGACTCCATGAGCTTAGTGCAGGCTCAGCACTGTGCTAATGCAATTGCGTGCTTCCTTGCAGCTTGAGGCACCGGCAGAACAAGTTCATGTACATTAGTGAACAGACGAGAACAAGCTCGCACCTGCCCAAATACAAAGTGTAAACACACARGATGAAGAAACATACAGAATATTAAACAAAATCTGGGTCAGAGAGGAAGCCAATAATTCTGACTTACTGCATTAAACAGTTATATTACTTATTTTATATAACAGAATATTAATTGCGCTTTGTTATTTTTTGCCCCTTTTTCCTTTGTTTCTTCTTGAAAAATCAAATCCCGAAGTTTTAATATTAACTGCAGAAAATGAAATGCTCAAACATGACATTGCATTTTTGAAGAATTTTACAAATAATTACGGTTATTTTAATAGGCTAAAATAATTTTAATCATATACTTTTCCTTCTCCTAAATTGATGTTTGTGTTTTTTAAAGAAAAATTCCAGTTTCAATATTGCAAATCTTGGTTGGCAATTGTCCAGTATTGTTGCAGAATTTAATGCATTGTGTTAGTAGCTATGGCTGCCAAAATACACATTGTAGCATTCACACCTTTTTGTTAAAAATTAAGTATGATCAAGAAAGTGATTTCCAGATCAGGATACAGACACTGAAAAAATAATCACTGCTTGACTATCTTGTGGYTCTGATTTCAAAGTCATCTGCCTCAAACAAAATCCCTCTGAACTGTTCAATGCTGTTCACATACCTTCTTTCAGCAGCTCTAAAARTATTTGGGAGTTTCACCTCATGAACAAAGACCTATTGCCAAGGCTAATCACCACTTTATCCTTTCTGAGGATAAATTTTGAGGACTTCCTCAAAATTTAACTTTCAGTGGCATGCTCCTACTTCATAACATATTGTCAAGTTTTGTGCTTCATTACATAGGATTTCTTTTCTCAAATTAATGAATTTACTGGCATATTTTTAAGATTGTTTGTAAAGTTTGTAAAGTTTGAAAGTTTGTAAAGCTGCATGGACTTAAAATTAAGATAACCATCAAATAGACATTTCTTCTAAAGCAGATTGCCTTTCTTATAGGGCACTAAGACAAGCTTCATGTATACATATTGCCTATCAGTGTCTACATAAGGAACATCTCTCCTTTTGATACCTTTTGGGCCTAATGCTGGGATTTCAGAGTAAGGAAAACTTGACAGCGAGTTTATGATAAAGAGCTTTTAAAGAACACCTTGTAAGAAAGCATCAAAAACGTTTTGTATAGAAACACAATCTCAAAGTATCCAGGTTGGATTAAAAGATGTAAAAGGACATACTAGATGCTTACAATGCTGTGTGACATTCCATCCTAAATTACACCTTCTAAGAAAGAATAAGGGTCAACTTTCTGGAAAGCAGGCAGCACCTACCATCTTATGACAATCTCTATGACATTCATATTTTTTTCCTAAAAATCTGCATTCTCTTAAGCAGAATATCATCTTTCATCATAAAACATAATTAAAATATATTTGCAGCCTTGGTGACCATGGAGTAAAACATACGGCTTTGAATCAACTATAGCTAGGGAATTCAGGAAAGCTACTACAAACTAACTCAACACATGCCACAGATTACCCACATGATTTCTCTTAAATCTTTTTTTTGGTATAGAGATGTCGTCTTTATTTTAAAAGGTCAAGAACATTTTTTACCACTTTGTCTATACGTAGCATTTAAATTTCAAAACTTCATATCACATAACAAAGATCTCATGAATTTTAACAAGACAGAGTTGGGTTATAGCAAAATACTGTTTATTATGCAGAGATGATTCCATAGATGGAGATCTTTCATACTGCCAGGACTAATTTAGAGATAGCAATGATTCATAGGTTAATACTCCTATATTAGGTGGAGATCTTGCAATAACATTTCTTCTCAAACACGTGATGGGTAAGATTCAGTCTGTCACTCATGAAACACATAAGCTGTTTTATTCCACCTCTCCTTGACATAAGGTTGGCCCCTCCTTTAACTGTAAGGTGAATGAAATAATAGTTGCTTCACTTTAAAGTTAACATGAGACATGAATCTTTTCAAATGTAAAACGTCCAGGAAAACTAAATGTAAGTGAATATTGGATGACAAGAAACCATGGTCTATCAACCTGTCACTCAGAATAGGATACAAATTTGGAGGGACAGAAAGACATCTGAGATTAGAAAATGGAAGAAAATAAAATRTCTCAATTTGATCACGGCTGTGGTTAGTGAGAAAGAATTCCCTACTGTGTAATAATTTATAGGCCTGTTATGATATCATAACTACAAGAAAAGAAAGACAAAAGGACTGCCGGGCGGTACGGTACCTTTGGCAGGGAATAGCAATGCACTGTTTCCTATCAACTTTCAACTGTAACAGCAGTTTACTTCAAAAGCACACAGTCAAATAACAGGCACTTCCTCCAAGACATTTTCAATACAAACAAGAAAAGGGAAGGCCCTACTAAGGAGACTAGCATATGGGGCCAAGAAAAAATTGGTTGGCAGAAGCATGCAGAGCTGGGAGACGAGAAAGGCAGGGAGATGAAAAGCAGCCTTTGGCAGGCTGTGCCCCAGGCCGTGGGGCAGAACAGCTTCTAAACTGCAAAGTTCAAATTAATCTAAGCAGTGTTTTGTTTTCCAGATAGCTCTTAGATCCAGTGATCTATACTGCACCCTACAAGGGGCTGTGTATTACAACCCCTTGAAAACCAAAGCTAATATAGAATGCTTATTAAGCTAATTTTCATGCTCAGAGTATTAAAGCCCCACTCCAGGATACACACTGYCAAAATGTTCCCAGGTGGAATTTAAAAACCATTGCCAACTATTAAGCAAAAATTGAAGAGAAGGAATTAAAGATTTTAGTGCAAAGCTGCAAAATTTTCTTTTTTCTAGGCATTTTAGATACAAGCAAGAATGACTATTATTATAATGTTGTGGACATAGCAGGACTTAATCCCTAGAAATTTACTTATATCAAATAAAAATCAGATGTACCAACATAACCAGGACTAACTACAATATGGCCATTGGTATGGGCAGAGGAGAGTTAATCTTCCTAATCCCTGCAAAATTTTCAAAAACCTTCCCCAGAGTTGAGGACCAGAAATACAGGGGCAAAAAGGTCACCTACTTACAGCTCTTTCCTAAAGAGCACAGCAAAAAGAGAGGACAAATGCAAGAAATGCCTGGAAAATTGGTTTTGCTCCTTAGCATCAGCTACAAGATCCAGTCACAGAAGAGAGGAAAAGTATGTTGCATTTATTTCATCTGAAAAAGGTACACAACTGATTCCTTCAAGAGAGATCACAGATTCTATCCCTTGTTACTGCTGATCATGGTAGAATGGGTTGTCAAGTAAGAGCTATATGAAAAAAACATTATTAAAACAAAAGAGCAATACCTGAACAAATGGTGCTGAATAAAAAAATGTGTATTTCCAGTAGGATGTGTTTATATTTTTCTTACCACTTTCTTTAAAGGGGGAATACATAAAGAAGCATAGGTACACTGCTTTACAACAGCAAGTACAAAATGTCTTATTCTTCCCTATATATACATATTCTAATACACATGCACACCTTTTAGAACAATATATAACATATTTCTTTAGTTAAATGTAGCAATATATGATCCATAAAAATGAATGTTTCAAAATTACTGTTCAAATATCTTTTTCAACATAATTTCTGCAAAAACTTTTAAACTTTTAAAAATTTTCCCTAGTTTCCAGTAAGATAAGGACATTTATATTACAATATATACTTTTTTTCCTTCTTACACAATTTAGAATGACTTCTGATGATTTAGAAGTTYGATATTTTCCCCGTTTATTCTGTGGCTTCACTCCATTAGCGGTGTGTTGTATTGTATTATGGTCACCAAAGCCACATACCTAGAATTTTGTGTAATACAGTATTGGGAATGTGAAATACAGATTTGCATAMTAAAACCATATGGCAATCAAACTGCTATAGAAAGAGTGTTGCATTGAACAGTAAATAACAGCATAGACAGTAAAATATCTTCATAACTGAAGAACCTGAGGATAAATGATAACTAGAGTTCACTCATGGTTATCATTGACTATTCTCAAATTACTTCAGCAATGACTTTCCTATGGCTCTCCTATTTGCTTGCTCTACAATTAAACATTATCAAACAATTGTTAAAGGCCTAATGATTTCTAAGTGTGCCACAGGACACACTTTCTTCTTTAGCCATAAAACCAGTTACTTTATCAGAGGAAACTTGGTTTCTTTGGTGTGATTTATCCTTGACAAATACAGACTGACTAAATATAGAATAGCTATGCTATGTAAGGGCCATCTAGACCAGCATCCTGTTTTAGAGAGTGGTTCAAACCTGTCACCCAGGAAGCAGTGCAAGAATAAAGTGAGTGCACAGTGATAAATCTATCTTCAAGAATGTAACATAAGAATATCTCATCTGGTCTATGAKAGAAACCACCAGCTGATGATTAGGAAAAGAGAAGACTGAAACAAGTATAAAGTGATCTGATATAATTTGAGGAAGACAGACAGACAGAGTGTCAGACTGACAGGAGTCCTGACAGTCAACTGAAGTCTAATAGATTTCTCTGGGATTTATTAATAATTTATTCCAGAATGTTTCCAGGCCTCTAAAATAAAGTGATCATTAAATCCACATAAATTTTATTTTTAAGTAAGAATCTTCATTCTCCAAAGACCTCCCATAAACGACAGTTGTTCAATATTATCACAATCTTAAAGGACAAAGACATATACAATATATATATATATACACACTACACATTGTAGTATATACATCTGTGAAGCTTCTGTTTTTTACCTGAATTTATATTACGTAACCTACAAAACCAAGAGCATCAGTGTCAAATCGCTTGTAGACTGTATTATCCAAGCCTAACTGGAAAATTGKTGTGGAACTGAAAACACTGAGAATTAGAGCTAGAAGACTAAGTAGTCTCAGAAATTTTACTAATCTTTCCACAGTGGGAATATGGTGATAGCAACTGCATTTAACTGATGAAGAAATGCATCATGATCCAGGCAAGTGTTCCCTGAACTTACCACTTGCTCACCTAGCAAAAAAAGGCAGTTGCATGAAACAGGAAATAGCCAACTTAATTGGAAACAAGAGAGCATTTTTCTATTGAAAGAGCCAAATAAAAAAAACTAAATCAATTTAACATGTTTGGAAAGCAACRTGATCATGGTTAATAAGTACTCTAAAATAACCAAAAGGTAAAAGCTAAACTCACCACGCATCTCTTAAAGCTGCTTTTTTTCAAAAAATAAAATATATTTCTCAACTCATTAGACTGACACAATGAAAAAGTAAGAAAGTTTGAAAACAGTTGCTGTTTGCTGTTGCCATCCTAGTCTTGCAGCTCCTAAGCATTCTAAGGCATCCCTATTTCATCAGGGTAACATTCCTCTATTTATTGATAGGGGAAAGAAACGTGGTGAAAAAAAGCGTCAGGGAACAACAGAAGGCAACAAGCAAGTTTCTTTATCTGACAGAGATGTGCAGCCCTTAACTCTTTCACAGTATAAACACAACTTGTAAATACTACTTTAGGCTAACATGTATGTACATGAATAGGTGATACAATCTAAATATTTTAATATTTACTGACATATCAGTATTAATCAGTGTTTATCAGAAATACTCATAAAGACAAAGACACAACTGTGTTTAATTTTATATTTTTAGTAATAATTCCATTATTTTCAAAGCAATAACTCCATGCATGTGATTAACTCAGATTCTATTGTTTTGGTGGATCCGATTGCAAACCGTAAAAAAAACTGTAAACTTGTTTTAAACATTCAATATTTTCTTTTTCACTTTAAGAATCACAGGATTCCTTTAAGTATCTCAGACCAGACATTCCCTGAGGTAGGGTCTCAAATCATTAAAAATTGTTAAACTACATCTCTGGAATTGAATCATCTTGCCTAGATTTTAAGGTATATCCTGCATTTAATAACTTCAGTCTAAAGGTATTTTCACRAACAGTTTAGAACAAGGGGTATACAAGTTGACACAGGCAAATGCAGCAATACGGGTATTTCAGTACAAATAATTACTAATATTTACTTTTAATTTAAATAAACAAGCGTTACTACAAAATTGCATACTTTTGAAACAAATAAGAGACTTTTCATTAATTTTCTGTTTTAAAAGATGAATCATGAAATTCTAGAAATAGCTATAAGAGTTTTCTTTCTCTTTAATAAAAAATAGGGAATAGGGAAGAACGATATGACAGATAAAATTCTTTAAGGGATATTTTAAGGGACAGAAACAAATACCAAAGCTATTAGTTTCAGTTTAAATAATGTATCACTTATACTGCTAGTTATTATTTTGAAATATTTATCTTATCTTGAATATCAGGATACTAAAAGCGCTAGGCTAAAGGTAAGAAAAGAAGTGACTAACCTGGTCTGGAGAGGGTCTGTGGTTGGAGTGCTGTGGTCTCCCAGGAGATCGGTGGTGGTGGTGATGGTGGTGGTGATGGTAGTGGTGATGATCATCATCATAGTTATCTGCCATCAGTTTCATTCTGTTTTGCGTCTAAGTTTGAAAATGAAACAATTAAATTACATGCTGAATTATATTAAAGTATTTTGGTAAGATCTTAGCTCATTCTGAGCTCTTTATTTTTTTGGTGGCTGCAAAGATCTAACAATAAAAGTCAGAACTGCTGGTTCATATGAAAAGAAACAGAAAAAGATCAAGTACACAGGCATAGCTTCTATCTCAATTTTCATGCACAGAATTAGATAGTCAGAAAAGGATATAACMAAGGATATTGTTTTGGGGGGTGTCAAAGAAAACATTCAGTTTTTCTAAATTTTTAGAACAGAGRATCCCATTATTTTCAGTGTATTATTATGTCTTACTAAAACTTGTACAATCTCATTTAAAAAATAYAAATGATATCACAAATATTTAAGGGGAGCTACTGAGGTATATTAACAATAATGCCAGAAGTTTCTAAATGCACTAAAAACTTTTTAGACTTTTGGGCTTTTTTTTTTTTTCCTTAAACTGTATGCTGAGATCACCCAACTAAACAGTATGTTAAAAGAATCTGAAAACTAAATGATGCAGACGCAGACACTTCGAGAAATAAGTGATTACGGGACCTGACACATTCTTCTGAAATGAAAGTTAAGTCTTAGAAACAGGTCTTGCAAACAAGATGAACACTTCAACTGCTGTTTTGAACAGATAATAATATCTATAATATCTAAAATATAATATCTATAATATCTATAATATCTAACTATGAGGTAGCAAAATACATCATGGCCCTTTATCATCATTACAATTATTCCTTACCATGAAATATATGGACTGGAATAATCCCAAACTATCTTACAATACCAAAAATATCCTACTAGATTAGGGATGCAGTACTTATTTTCTCTGTGATGGCTAAGACACGCTGTATTTAAAACTCTGTTTAGAAAAGTTTTATCGGTAAATATTTTTTACTTGTAAGTGTAAAAACAAAGTCCAACATTAAAAGCCCTGATTTTAAAGATGTTTGCTGAAGAAGGAAAAGAGGTTTTTAAAAAAGATATAAGCTATTTTTTCACGCTAAAAATATATTTGAAGTTCAACAAACCTTACGGAAAAAAAATATAAATCACAATGATCACAGGAAATACCTGCGGATGTTATTAGCAATTAATTAAAACCACAATGTACCTCAAGCAATTCATAGGATGACCTTTAGGGGGAGAATAGAAAATTACTTTTAAAGGAGGGTACCTGAGCTCAGTTCATTGAGGAAAAAAAAAAAAAAAAAGGAGATGGTAAGAAAAAAAATATTAAAAAAAAAGAGAGAGGGAAACAATCATCACCCTTGCGGCATCCAAAATATTACGAGAGGCAGATGCAAAGCTTTGTATATGCACACACATTAGCCAACATCAGACTCTTCCTGGGAATYGTTTGAGCACCAAAAGAGCATCTTACCAGTGTGTATCTTACCAAAACAGATATCCTCCTGGACAAGTGAGAGACTATCTGGGGAAATACTCCCTTCACACTGATTGGTATCATTTCATATTTTTCAATATTGCTTTCTGCAAAATTGGGACCTTCCCATTTTCTCCATCCAGAATAWGCAGATGGAAGAATACAGCTGTTTTCACTTAGGTATGAATTTCTACTGATCTCAGAAGACCAAATCTATCTCAACCATAGCTATTCTGCTTGCATAAAGATTCAAAGKGGGAGACCTTTACAACACAAGGGTGAAAAAGATGGTGAATTAATAGACAAATAATAACCTACTTATTTTAAACACTGTAATATCCTGCCTTTGGGGAAGCTTCGAAGACTTTATTAGTTTATTTTCTTATCAATGAATGGCCTTAAATTTCCTACCTTTCAACTGCATTCCATAAAAGAATGTAAAAGTTAAACAAGATGATATATGCAATCCTAAAAGTGTCCCCTGTAATGAGGTGTTGGGGATTAGACGTGTCATGGGATAAGAACTGTAAATGAATGATGTCATCCTTCTAATTTGGTGCTGAAATATAAATAAACCACTTCTAATGTTTCTTCCTTTTGGATGCCAGATTGCAGTAAAATGTGCACAAAGAGACTGTTAATGCTATAGTGAGCTTCCTTTAGTTTGCCTATAGTGGAAGCAAAATTTAAAAGAAATATGAAATGAGATTTCAATTTTCCAGGTATGGAGATAACAATTTCCAGGTATGGAGATAACAATTTTCCAGGTATGCTTAGTACAAAACATGGCACTGCCTCAAAATATTTCATATCTATATTGGAGACTGAGCAGGAGGATTTCTGAAGGAATAATAAACATAAAGACACCTAGAAAATTTCATGGAGAACAACACCATCCTTCTCAGGTACTTCCAAACAAAAATTTGCAACATTACTCTTGTCTGCTCACTTGCTAAATCTTTTAATGTTTTGTAGGCTTTGAAAAAAACAGGTATATTTTTATTTGAGGAAGAAATTAATTAACTAAACTGGAACTTGTCCAGGGCCCCAGGGCTTCACACTCCCACACTTACACACACATACACACGCGCGCACACACACACAAACGGTTTTTTATTGACCATATGTTTTAGAGCCCTGGCTTATCTGGCAGACATTAACTCCTACCACAGGTCCCCTATCAACACATTAGGACCTTGGCTCAGTACTGTCTGCAAGGGAAAAATACCACCTACAGACTTGGCAGTGCTGTCGTTTCCCACACTATCCCGAGCATACCTGAAAATTTCATATTCATGAACATACTAGATCTTTGCTCGCATCACTTTTGTAACCACAGCAGATAACGCAGTATGACTTTTCAGGATGATCCGGAAACTAAGAATACGCACTTCACAAAAATTACAGTGATATTTTTACATGTCTTTAAACTGTGTTATATCTAATCTGCCTCACCTGTTACTCCCACATCTCAAATAGTTATTTTATGCAGTTCAAAATTTTATTCACATGTTTCTCTTAAAAGCTTATCTCAGCAACGAGTTATCACAGAAATTGGAAGCTGGTTTTTGGGTTTTTTTTTAGTAGAAGATTGGAATTAAATTATAGGGCTGGTGCTGACTTTCTCCCTGCCAGCCTGGTCCCTTTTCCTGTTGCTCATAAGCTAACCCACTTCAAATGAGACCTGAGTGGGAACCTGCCATCAATACAAAGACAATGTTAAAGGACAGGCATTTTCCTGAGGCGCATGTTAAGGTTCTAGTCTTCTTTCCCTGTTTACATCTGGAAATTCTGGAAATGAATTTTCAGTTCCAGTTTATTAGGTAACAGTATTCCCTATGGTATAAACAGCAGCAGTGGTTTAAGGAGGAACTGGCAATTAAGTTGGCCGCTACTTCCTCTCCCCAGTTCCAGACACGTTCTCAAGTAGTTAACTATTTTTGCCTTAACAATGGCCAAAAATATATCTGCTTCCCAATTAAGTTGTTATCCCTCATGACTCAGATACTAACATGGATATGTCCAGACGGATAATTACTGAACCCCTTCCATCTAACTAATAACCTCCTAACTCACATTCTAGTGTAACCTTGTCAAATCTCTACCAAACTCTCCACCGCAACATTTCAAAGGATGAGGCAGCTGGAGGAGCAGCTACATTAGGCTGAGTGTGTCTGCTTGATGTATAGTCTCTCCTCCCTCAAATAACATCTCTATCCACCTCCTGATTAAGAACGACTTTCACAAGTATCCCACATATAACTCAGATCACAAGACTCGAAAACAAAAGCCATGAAGAATTGTTTTCCCAAAGATGAGAAAAAAATCTGCCTTCTTTCCCTAAAAGGAGGTTATCTAGAATTAAGCAATTYACTAGTAAAATAATTATTTTAGAATTAATCTTTTAGATTTAGAAGGTTCGCTTAATTTCTTCCCTTCTTCTAAATACATATGTCCTGAATTCAATATAGTTATGTTTTCACAGGCTTGTTAGASCTGAAGCACAAGATACAAAAGATATGAGTGAAGAAGGGTTTGGGTAGGCATTCTAGCTTATATCAAGCCTACAAGCTTGCCTCTAGATCTAAAATTCTGTGAAATGCCCAACTGTATCACCACTTAAAATTTCAAATATTCTGTTGAAAGCCAGAAATCAGGTGCATAATTTGAAATCCATTATTTCATATCAGACTATTGCTGAAATCACTATACAGATTTCTGAAGTCTTTATAGCGATTGCTAATTTCACATACAGAATTTTGTGGAATTTGTATTTGAAAACTGTGATGATCTTTTTACCTCACTCTTTCTACCACTCCTTCAATAATATATATATAATTTTTAAATGATTGCCCTGTATATGCTAAATATAACCCAATGATGTAAATTCCAGCACTTTTTTTTTTACAGTGGAGCTCATTCTTCTCCAGTAACGTTTCTAAGACAAGAATGAATTTCTTGTCCATTTGAGAAATATGAAGAAGCCTCCACCAGCAGCACACCAGAAGGTTTCATATTTCTTCCTGTCAATAACATTCTTAAGCTGTTATTTAGAGGGAAAAAAAAAAAAAAAAAAAAAAAAAGACTCTCAGCAATAGAACTGACACTCTAAAACTTCTAGGACAGATTGCACATTTTGCCCCATTAGAAAAGCACTGATTATTCCTAGCTTATATTCACACAGCAATTAGTAGTAAAGAACAGTGTTGCACTGAATTGTAGCCTAAACAATTCCCATCTCTTCTCTCCTCCTTGAAAGAYGGTATTTATGAGTTAACTACCTACCTAACACTTAGGTAGTCCAGCATAATAAAACATTACTTTCATTTTAAAAAGCTTAAAACACCTGAAAAGGTAGGATTTTCTGAAATGAGAAGGGTGGCTAGAGAGTTGCAAGAGGGCACAGAACAGCACAGGAGATGTTCTGCAGATCCACAACTGTTCTGAGTTGGTGCAAAAGACACTGACAAGATTTTATATTGAAAAGCTTTTTTGGTACTGAGTTCAAAGTTTTTACTATGATTGGATGTTAAATTGTTAATTTCATACTGTGAACTGTAGCTATAATATAATTATAGGTTTTATTTTGCTAAAATTATTAATGGAACATATAATATGCCCATACAAAACTTATTTTAAAAATAAGAATTTCATTATKTTTATATTGTTTTGCTGAAAACAGACTTTCTCAAAATAAAGATAATAAAAACATCATATCCACAACTTTTGAAAGCGTCTAGTGAGCACCAGGTACACATCTGAGCAGCAGGTTTTAATTTGGCTYTATATTACTATAGAAAAGAATGCCTAACTTGTAAAATGCAACAATTCATTAACTGTGTCTCCTACAGAAAGTGCATAGCCTTATTAGCCTGAACAGTTTCCTCATTTTTTTTCTGTTTCTTTAAATTTATTGACTCCATTTAATACATGCTTCATCCATTTCAAAATAAAGGAATGATAGAGGAATTAAAACCAGCTTAAATTTAGGTGCACAGGTATACACACCTTCAGGGCTTGAAACTATTACCTTTGATCATTCAATATTACTATTTGCTAAGCTGTCAAGGTCAGGAATGGTATGTGTAGCTGAATTTCTAACCCACTTACCAAAGAATTTATGATCAACCTCTGTGAGAAAACTGACAGATATTTCTTGTCCCCCTAAAATTCTGCAGAGTTTAAGTCAGGATCTACTGAAGTGAAATGAAAGTCTTTGATTGACTGGTAATAGACTCAATAGCTTAACAGCAATCTGTAACTGTAAAGCTATAATATTAAAACTGTCTTTTAAAAAATATTTTAGCAAGGTGGCAATAGGGAACTATGCTTTGATCTGTCATCTGGATCAAGTTACCACCAAAATTCCCATGAATGAGGTTCGAATGAGGAAAAACAGTAAGATTTGTTGAGCTGGGATAAAGGTGTAATACCATTCAATAGCTATTACTTTCCTTCGGATTTTCTTCTCCATCTTTCTTCACTAAATGGAATTTGAAACATTTCTAGAATATTCACTTTTAATAGGGTAGGATTTTTCCCTGAATAATACAGTAAGGAGCAGATATAAGGCCTATGAGTTATCCCAGAGGCCTGTCCTGCAGTCAACTTATTAAAGTAGGCTATTTAGAAGCTAGTGACCACATTTAGCTTTGATTTGGCAATGGCCTCTTGTTATCTTCAACAACACAGCAACTCCATTCTTGCAATCTCACTGTGTAATAGTAAGAATCGCAATAACACAGATCATTTCAAGATAATCATGTAACAAATGCCTATTTCTAGTTTTACTGGTTTTACTAATTAAAAATTAAAGTAATATTTCTAATACTTGATCAAGTTTTTATTTCATCTCTGTTGTATGATTATCTTTAAACGTTTCTCAGATCAAAAATGATGAGTTAAAATCCCAGCTTCCTCTGGAAAACACGTTCCACATCACTGCCATTTTGTTACAACATCTTTAAGCATCTTGAGCATACCAAAAATGCACGTGTTCTGCAAAGTAATTTGTTATTAAGAGAAACACTAAGCTTAACTTGCTTAAGCCATCTAGAAAAGAGATTTCACAGGTATATTCTTGAAAAGTTTCAAGTGAAGCTTTGCTTTGATTCTGTTTCTTGAGATATTTACAGATTTGTGAGCATTAGTTCATCAATTATCCGGTTGAAGCCAAAAAGATGGTTCCCAAAAGACTTAAAAAGCTCAACCTTGAGAATGCTCTCAATTCATTTTATTGTAGTAGCATCCTTCACATGATTCACATGATTCAATGATATAACATCATCCTTAACATATATCCTCTGAAAATGGTTTTGCCATAAGAACTTCATTGTATCATTTATCTATAGGTTAAAAGATCTGTTAATTACTGAATATGAAGGTTGTGGCATTGATTTGATCATATTTTGAATTTTAATATGGCAAATCTTTTAGCATAATGCACAATAACTTTTYCAGATAAAGTTATAATGCCAAATCTAGTTGATTCTGAAATTTGTAAGCAAAGTATTTATTCAAATTAATAAGATGAAAGTCCAGAAAACCTAGTTGTTTTAAATGTCTCCAAACCAGGCCTAAGAAAACATTGGTAGAGTACTGAAAGGCATCACGAGATTCATAGATTGATGCATTGAGTTTCTGGGTGCAGGTCTATAGGTGTAAAGCATTAGCATAAAGCAATAGAAAATTGTACTCATGCATATCTAGTATTGTCAAAACATCTATATTCCTCACAGAAAATTATATTCTTAATTCTCATATCTTTAAAATAAATGTTATATAAAATAACTCAAAAAAATTATGAGGAATATAAGTCTGCAAGCACTAATCAGTAACCAAAAGATAGCAAAAGCATTACAGTATGCTAACTAACTACAAACTCCAGATGCTAAATAACTAATATAATCGTAAACATACGGGTACTGGAATGCAGCCTTATGCGTAAGAGTTATACTTTACTGAGTACTTTAATTATGCATTTTCCTTTTATAACCACCCTGTAATGCAATGCATCCTTTTATATTTCTACCCTTAACTAATTTATCATGGCTTTTGCCGCTTTGTTTCTCCTACTCCATTGGAGAACACAATTTTTTTCTCCCCTGTTAAAATTCCAAATGGGCTAATAAGCATGTTTTTCTTTTCCTGATATAGTATATGACTTGTCTTGGAAAGTGTGAGAGACAGGATGCATGCAGGCTTAAGGCACGCATGATAGCTTATTGGAGAAAAGTTTGGCTAATTCTTACTTGTAACTACCTCTTTTTGACCCTATGACTGCTGCATACAGAGCACAAAGAATTTAATGACGTTTTAATGTYGAAAAAGTATATAATATTTTTCCTTTATCTATAGCTGAATTTCATTCACATGATATTATTTAGCCTGAAAAACTTTGCTCATTTTCATCACCTGCATGCAACCAGAACACAATGTCAGTAGGTCCTGTCCCCCCTTCCCCACACATCCCCACTTCTCCATTCTCCAGTATGCAGAATAGGAAATGACAAYGAGTCCAAGCTCTCTTGCAATTCTACCTTCCTTCCAGGGCGGAGAGTAGTAAATGCTGGTTAAAYTAGATGCCCAGACCCCTATACAGAAAGGCATCAGGAAAGAGAAATTTTATCATAAACCATACCGGAAATGAAATCCAAATTATGATGTCAAAAAGCCTAAAAAATCCAGTTAAAGAGTGGAACTATTCCAATGCAAGGAGYTGTTACAAAACGTGACACCCACAAAGTTTTACAGATTATCTTTTTTAAGTTTAATTATTCCTGTGAAAGTATCTCAATGTCATAGAACTAAGTTGACCAGTGTGACATAGAGAAGAAACTAGAGAAAGTTTCAGGCTAAAAGAACCATGAATGAGGCAGAAAAAAAGAAAGRAGATTGTGAGAGAAAAGTATCTCATCAATTCATCTGCCAGGAAGCAAACAAGACAGAAACAATTTACCCATTTAAGACTGAGAGAAACAGTGATTGGAAAGGAGTTTCCCAAAGAGGACCTTGTCAAAGATTTGAATCTGACCATACAGCATTGAACAGAAGCATAGAAGCCTTCCATRTATTTCAATTCATTTTAAATTAAAGTACTATTTAACTGGTATTAACAAGCATGACACCTGCTGCTTTGAAAGATTACAAAATGTGACTGACTTATCCTGAAAGAAGTCAGAGTACATAATAKGTCTCCCTCTAAGTTGAAGGGTAATAGTCCTCTCACAAACGCCAGCTGGGTTATTAGACACTTGGCAGATTGAGATAGACAGCAGCTCCAAGTGCCAAGCAGACACTTATCTGAAGTACTCAGGCCAAACTTCATCTTTCCTGTCACTTGTGATTGAACAAAGTTATGTTGATTTGAACATGGTCTGTCTGACTTTTCTGTTGTAGTCTCTGCATTTGGAGACTCTGTTTTGAAGCTTTTTTAAGTTCTGTGAATTAAAAGTATAGCTTGAAGGGCAGGAAATATCTTGTAATAATACAGCATACTCAGTAATATATAGGCTAAAGTCATGCGAAAAGTATTTGTCTGAGTCTTACTACTAAACTCGGTAATTATACAGAAGTATGTAAGAACATAGACACAAAGAAGAGGGTTAAAAAACATAATTAAAGCTCTGAAATGGTAGCTGCCTGAGGACATCTCGGGCCAGGTCTTACTAAATACAGACAAGTAACATAATATAGCAGGTTTTTCTTTCTTTCTTTTTTTTTTTTTTTTTTTCCTCCCTTCCCCCACCCTTTTTTTTTTTTTAACAGAAAATAATCCATTAAAAATATAATTTGTTATAATAATTATTTAGATAATAATTATTTACAAAGCAGGTGACTGGACCGAATCTGCGATGGCTCCATGGCCCAACTACCACAGGGCACRAGGCCAAAAACCCCCACTCACTGGCAAGTACTGGTGTACAATTATCACCAAAAGATTTTGGATATCTGAGAGCACAAGAAGAAAGAAGCATAAAGGACTCAACTCATAGCTAGGTTTGGATACAGTATCTACATTATCCATCTATAACTTGAATCCTTAGACTTTTTACCAATTCAGATTCTTACAYTGTGCTGTGAGCGTGAAAAGGGCTGCATGAGTGCAGCCAACATATTCAGTACTTTCCCAGGAAAGAATTTCTTCTGAGGTAACTACTGTGACCAGGCAACCACTGTTTGCTCTACATAATGAAAAAAACCACGTAATGAAAAATGCCAACCTTTGACAAATTTCAGAACCAAGAACTCCAATAAAAGCTCTTATAGCTAGTAAAGGTTGTTAACCAAGCTGGCTGTGCCCCCAGTACATCCTGATGTCTGCTGCCAGTAGCGTGGCAGCAGAAATGCACACTCATCCTTGCTAAATACATCCGAACACATGGAACATAATTGCAACAAAAATCAGGCTCCTAAAAGTCCAGGGTCTCGGACTACTCCTGTGTTCAAAGTTGGGGACAGACAGTATTATGAGTGATAACAACTACTGTAAACAGAAGAGGGACAAATGCACAATACAGTGGTTAAATGTGCCTGCAGTTCACATGTGAATGGCTTCTTACTGGCAGTAATACAAGCAAAGTAGATCTGTGGCAATAACAACATGAACACTCCTGTGCTCCTACAGAATTTCCATCTGAGAAATTTAAGGCAATAAGAAACTTTAGCTTAGTTTAGCAGCAACAGAAACAGAAGCAATACAGATTAGGAACCAAATATAGATTCCAGCACAAACCAGGATAGTGTTACAGACAGCAAGGTCTGCAGATGCTGAAGTCTAAAGACTCTGGGAAAGCACTGCTTGACTCTTTCTCTTCCCACACTTACTAAGCATTAGAGGACCTAAATGCAATTAATTAATACACTGTGTGAAGCATGTTTTGGGCTGTCAGACGAATCACAATCACAACAACTTCTAATCCTACTCTTCCTAAACTCTAATATAAACAATAATTTTAATAACATAAAATATATTAATTCAGCTGCATTGTGCTRTGTAACAGGGAAAATTTAACTTTGGGAACTGCATTATTCTTGAGTGCTTGATGTCACCACCATAATATTACATTAGCACTACTTCTGATATTCTTAACCAGAGCTGTGTATATAATGCAACTGGTTTCCTCCAATTCCATTTTTTCTCCCTTGCTGTTGAAAGCATTCTTTGAAACATTTGGATGTTAATTAGTAAGAAATACTTTTATGTAATGCATGTAGGAGAAAATATTGCTAGTGGTTAATTTGTTGAGAAACTGTGGTTACACAGATTTTTAAAATTCCTTCATTGTTTCTCACCCTTTTTGTTTCATTAGCAGTATGTTCATGTGATGAAATATAGAGTAGTGAACTAACAGACCAGAGCAGGCTGCCAAACACCAGCTTTGCCTCTGGCCAGAATATTCTGTACACCTGCAGTCTTGAAAACACTGAAAAGGTTTCTAATTTCATGTTTTGAGAGGAAAAATAAAAGCAGTTCTCAAGCAGTTAGAAAACTCTGCATTTTGGCCAATTCCAGTTACTTTTTTGGCTCTATAACCCAAAAGTGAAAAGAGGCAACTGGGACATTTACTTACACTATCCAAGTTCTGAATGAATCAGTCACATAGCAGTGTCTTCTGCTCCTACCAAAATCCCTTGAGATGTTCCAAAAATGGACTGTAAGCTAATTATTTAATGAAGAATTGCATCACTACACAAATTTCTCTAAAAATATCTATCTTGGAATTCTCTAYAGAAATCTTGGCTAGGGTGATTATAAGGATTATGTAATCACTCAGCCAAGTCCTAGTGGTGATCTTGTTTAATGCTGTATTTCTGAATGGTCTTTTAAACCTTTACAAAGCTCTATAGATCTCAAAATACAGAATTTAGTGTATGGATCAAAGCAATTCGATTTTTTTTTCTTTTTACTGGGAGAGAATTACTATATATTCCCTTTATTTAAACTAATAAATATGTCACTGGCAGATAACAGCAACTAAGACTTTTGTAACCATTACAATTACATATGATCCCTCTTAATGATGTCTGCAAAGATGTTAATATTAATGTCTCTGGTTTTACAAATGGTTATATTGTGATACAAATAATAACTTTCCTAAATAATCGTATCTGAAGTAACATGCAAAAGTAAACTAGCACAACAGAAAACCAATGGATTTCTCACAGCTTAAAAGTACATGCACATCTGTAGCTTCATATCTGAATCACATATACTTGTTATAGTGTTTTCATTTCCTTATGCAGGCAGTACATTTCATTTAAGACACTGCTATTGCTTTTTTAATGTGAAGAACTAGGACAAATTATGTTAAAAGCAGTACACCTTGGTAGGTTAGAATCCGTTTGGCCTTCCTACTCTTGGTTAACAATTCCTGACAACTTTTAGTGTGTCACTGTAATTGAAAACATTATTTTCCTAATACCAAATGCTAAAGTTAATTAGACAAATGCATCTAACTGCACATTTGGTCCTAAGAGCATCATTTAAGTCATGAACTATTTAAGAAGAGGAAAAAAAAATCTGAAATTTGCCAGATAGACATTTTCTAAGCATTATTTTCTTAAGACATTCTATTTCTCATTTTATTCTGTTTTAGATTAGATTAGTATCGGGATCGTCTTTGTCAGTCTTCAGGCACAGGTAAATGGTGGAAATTTGACACCCTTGTCAGTGTGTAAAAGTCATCCCCTATTGAACACTGACAGAAAAATTTATAAAAGAAACAAATTATTGAAGAGTTAGAGACAGATATAAATGCTCCACTAAACATATTTTATGGTTAGATAATTAATTTTTAATAAAATGGTGTAGATGGCTAAATTTTTGCATTTGGAAAGCACCTCCAAATTGAGTAGCAACTGACTCTACTTTTTATCAGACAAGCCACACTGAAAATAAAAGATAAAATAATGTTAAGTGTATGATACGGACATAGCAGACAACTGCCCATGCCTGAGGAGGCAGTCCACTGTCCAGCCCCTTTGGCACAGTGGTGCCTGTGCAGACAGCGGCCTCCTATTCCCAAGTATTGGAAAGTACTTGGTATTTTTCTCCCTCACACAGGAATTTTCATGTTCTTTTCCTGTGGCACAATTTTAATATTCTTCTGACATCACCTTGTGAAAGTTCATGGTTATCCAAGATGCTTCCAGCTGAAATAGGAAATACATCAGGCTGCTGCTGGAGTCCACCAGAGTGACTGGAGCAGTTGATCACAGAGCAAGTCTGTGGCCAAAGCAGCTACATTTGCATTTAGGCAATTCAGCCTCAGTGCAAGTCTGTGATACATTACAGCACTGCGATAGAATCTGTTTCTTTGGCCTTAATCCAATAACAATAAAACTCTATGAGTAACCTCAATACTTTGGGTTACTCCACTGAGTTTAATAGAATCGACCTCCTGAACCTTTAAGACATCTACTACATACTGTGCCCTATCTCTTTAAATATGAAGCAGGCTTTTGATGCTTACAATAACCTCACATGGTGGGAGCCTGCAGAGTTTTTGCACAGCGCTTTCAGTAGCAGTAGATAAATTTGCAAACATTTTGATGTTCCTACTAGATAAGCACCTATAAATGTTACMAAGTATATCCATTAAAACTCCACAACCCCTTCCGTTACCCGTGACCCTCAGTGGCCCTCTCAGAGTTAGCAAGGTCAAAGAAAAGTATTGGTCCTTCCTTCTGCACACAGAAGCACTACAGAATAGGATTAGCTTTTTTTTTTTTTTATTTATTTTATTTTCTCTCCTCTCTCATCTAAAAAAAATCTGACTCCAGGAAAACTACTTTTTTTCAATGAGATTTTCCACAGGAAGACAGTGATTTCCCTTATTCCTCAGATGATGCTCCAGGGCATCTCATGCTTTGGAAACCCTGAATTCTGATGAACGATGGAAACATATTGCTCTTTCTCTCACTTTTTAAAGAGACAGTGAGGTCATTGATTCAAGAGGAATAACAGCAAACTGCATTTAAGGACTTAGAGTTCTTGGAATAGCACGTTRCACATTTTTAGGTATCATTCGTTGCAATGACTCATAGTACAGCATACTTTGAAATGTCTATAAATAGAGATTTGGAGTTTATCCATATATATTATTAAGTCTAGGATACCACTGAGTAAACAGCAGAAGAAACAGTCTCAAAGAGTTTCAGAAAGAAACACCCCAAATTGTAAACAAGAGCAAAAAGTTAATCAAAAACAATCTGAGATATATGGTGACATAGTATGAGGGTCAAAGGTTCAGGACACCTTTTATTTAGGCCAAAATGATTCACCTATACAGACTCCAGGTCTATAAAGACCGCAAAAATAAAACTTGATAAAAACGGTATTTTCTATTTTCATAAACGTAGATATCCTCTTTGAAGGCTAACTTCAGATTATTGGTTTTTTACTAAAATGACAACTCTCTGAAAAGCAAGGTGTTCTTCGGAGATATGTGATAGGAAAAGAGAGCAGATAAGCTTAATTGCAGCGTCACAAAATGAATTCCATAATATAATGAGGAAAATGAAACAAGGTTATCTAAAAGAATTCCAGGACATTGCTTCTGCATGAGCTTTGCTAATTACTAATGTAGTACATGTAGTATTCCAGGAAAGGCTCAAGTAAGTTAGAGGCAAATTTCTAAATTCATCTAACATTGCAACATAACAGCAAATCATTCCCCAGTATTTTGTTTGCATGATTTATAACACATAATCTATACTGACTGCTGTCCCCACCACGAGGACTGTTGTATGATTTTTCAGCTCTAATAAAACAGTGAAGTAAAAGGTTCTCAAAAGAACACTTTCTAAAATCTGGGGAATTTAAGATGTAATTGCCAGGAATTGTCAAAGGAAGACAGAAATATATGGAGAAAAATAACTTTCTCCTGAAATGCAGTAGGAAATATTTTATTTAACAAAGAAACCTAAACCAGAAAGATATGAAAAAAAATCCTTGGATTCTTTATGGTCTGCATTTCTCACTTTTTGTCCCACTGCCTTGATGAGAGCCCAGGCCTCAGTTGCCATGAATAGAAGGCTTCCTGTTTGATTGGACAGGGATATGTATCATAAGACTATCTGCTGCTGTGGAAATACATAAAGGGAATATAGATTCTTATCACTGTTCACCATTTGGTTTTCATCATGAAAGCAAAAATTCCCTCTGGAGGTTCAGAACAGGAATGAAATTGGGGGCCTAATATTTCACATCATCTGTTCGGTCATCTTCTAATATTTAGAAATATTTTTCCTTTTATTGTCACATTAAGATGGAAAAGATAGAGGTTTGTGGTTTTTTGTTTTATTCTTTCTGCGGTACAATTGTGGAAAATGTGGAATGGGAGGAATAAGGATCATYAGAAAAAATCTGATACTGCAGTTGATAATTCACTAAGGTCCTAGTTCTCTGAAAAAAAAGTAAATCACAATAGATTTGCTATCCTCTATTAAAAAAGACACAGCTAGAATAGTAGTCATTTCATAAAAAGAGCAAGGCGGATATATCAGAATGGAGAATGCATCACTTTTACCTAAACTGCAAACAGTTTTATCTAGGAAGAGTAGCATTAACAAGCAATGGTGTTGGGTACACATGTGGAAGATTCGGAGGTTGACAGTGGCTCTGCTCAAAGGGATTAAAGAAATATGAATGATCCCTACAACCTCTATTATCAGATAATGCTTAAGTTGAGTAAAGTTGTGACCTAGTTAAACCACATTCCTATTTCTTATGTCTCCTCTTTCTTGTGGTGTCAGAGATAAAAGAGAGATTATTTTGGCATCAATTTAATCTAGTTAAAAAGCTTTACTGAAGATCTTTATCACTATAAATAATGGAGATATTTGAAGTATTTGGTTACAATTCTAACCAAAGTTATCCAAAACAATGACTCTCTAGAAACCCTTTTCTGCTGTTCCTATACTCTCACTGAAGAAAGTTATGAATGTTTGAACAGTATTCGGCAATAGCTTAATCAAAAAAAAAATTAAGGAAAAATCAGTCTTCTCACATATTTGGCAAGYATTTAAAAATATTCAAGATAGATATCACGGAGTATAGCAAAACTGCTTATTCATTTACTCCTCAGTAAGGACAAATGAGGGTGACAAAAAGAAAGGATCTGTAACACATTTGTTTTCCAAAGCWAAACAAAACAAAAATCCCTTATTCCTTATTATTTGGAACCTAACATTTTCTGCAGAAGCAGCACAGTTTGATCAAATAGTAAAAAGCATAAAGCCTATCTGCCTATTTAGCATATGAAATTTGGGTGAAATGTCTCCTGGACAGCTGACTGACCTGAGACATGTGTGCATCGTAGCTGGCACCCAGGTACTTGGCTGGAATGTCTGTAATGAAGTCAGCATCGTGAGTGGGTGGTAAGTTCATACTCAGGGGCTGTTTCCTATTTCTATAGACCTGTGGGAGAAAGCTACAATGATTAGGTGCATGAGGTCAGGGCTATTGGGAATTTAGCTCAGCAGCAACTTCAAGCTCACCTTAACTTTCTGTTACCAAATGCATGAAGATCTATATTATGTAATGCATGATTCCGAAGGAAGAATCATAACATTGACTATGTAGTATGTCCTAAACATTATTAACATGGCATGCTCAGTTGTGAAATGGCACACTGCCTAACAGCAGTTACTTTGAGAGGCTATGGAGACCTAAAGGATTTTGTTCAATGATATTCTCCACCTCCTCAAGTAACAGTCAGAGGGCTCAGTCTCACAATGGAAAACATCAGAGACAACACTCAGACATGTTCTAAAAACATTTTTCTCAACTTTTTCACCTGTTCTGAAAGAGGAGAGGTTTTCAATAACATATGCATACGACACACAGCACAGGTCATCAGTATCTAGGTTATCTGAACATCCTTTGTCCTCCTGCTTGTCCAGCTGCTCCTACAGTACCTCTTTTACCTGTAAGTATTAACTCCTAAAATCCAGGGCAAGTAGTCACTGCACAGTATATCTTCGTGTTATTTTAAAGATTCAGTTAGACAGAGAAGGGATCCTTGGCTACTGTTTATACATGTACTTTATCATTTATAATTTCCCTCTATAATAGAGCACAAATTTGCTGTGATGAAATTCACTTCTAGATTTTGCAATTACATGTTTCCTATTAAAACCTCAAATGATTTAGAATGTATAAGGGTGATCTTTATTCATTTAGGAATGCATTTCAAGAATAATTGTGATTTCCAGATAACCTCTCAGAAAGCCTGGAACCTTCTGAACAGACAATTATTTTACAAAAGATTAACAAGTAAYTGAACAGAAAAGGTTAGAAACAGTCAACAGAAAGGATAGACCTTGCTCTACTGCAAAGGGCTCTGCTCTCCTACGTTGCACATAATGAAGAATGTGGAAGCTATATGAGGAGGGAAACCAGAGAGGAAATTGGCTGCATATAGTACGAGCCAAGCAAACATGCAACAAAAAACATAACCATAAAGAAGCAATACAGAAATAGGCATAGTAAGTACCTCCTACCTTTTGCAACTGTTGTCATATGCACACCTGGCTTGAAGACTTTCAATATGAGGTTAGAATAGAGTAAAATGAAAATAATGCCAATCTTCAGTTGCCATAAAAGTATGAAAATGAATGTCTCCCTACCTGCTGTTTTAACTGATGTACTAATCTGTCCTTCTCTCGTTTAAGAGCCATTACTTCGTCCTGAGTCTTCTTTTTCTTTGAAGCAGACAGCTCAAGCAAGGCAATGTTTGCATCTTTTTCACTAATTGCAGCAAGCAATGCTTCCTGTCTGATAAAACAGAACAAAAGGAAATTGTTTTCTTCTCATTTACACTGAACAAAAGTACCTCAAGGGATTTTTCTTTTAACCCTAAGGAAACAATCAATTACATTCTCAACAGCCTTTAAATAGCAAATATTTTCAGGCAAAATCAAATCATGAAATAAGTTGATTGGCCAAGAGGTTATTTCTATTGATTTTTCATGATTTTAATATATCAAAAATGCTTACCTCAGTATATTTGATAACCATATAGTATGGTAGTTTACAATATTCCTACAAGTTGCACCCCAAAAAGTCAGTTTCCTGAATTCCAGAATATATTACATAAACGTGCTGTGAATGATTCAAATCATAAATATTGAATCATAAAAAGAAAGTGATATAAATACAACAGATGATATATTATATTGTTACTTTGGTATCCCAGAGGACTCCATACAGGAATTACTACTCTCAAGCCATCTTCCTCTCATTCACCCAGATGTACTCCTATAGATTATTATGCATTGCACCATCATACAWCCAGGACTCTAGAAGCGAAGTACAACATGTAGAAAACCAGTTCTTTGCTCTAGCAGTTCTTGAGGAACCTTTACCTTTGGAATATTGACTCCTCAACTACTGCAAAGCAAACAGAAACGTACAGGACTCAAAAACACATAGAAACATATAGAAGCTGGCAAGGTCACATCCTAAGAAGTCCATGAGGACATATGACAACAGTAAGGTTTAGAAGCTTAGATCCGAGTACAACTTATTTTTTTTTATACGCCAAGAGGATTGTGTTGGCAATACCACAATCTGCCCCTTATTTGCTTAAATAAAAGATATATATCCATTGTCTGCAAAGCGTTCAATAATAGGCTATGACTTATCAGACAAGAAAAAATGTTATATTTAATAGCTTTTAGAAAAGAATATATGCCTATGGCTTTTTCCAGATCTATGTAAGATGAATCATTAAAAAATAAACATGAATAAATGAGCTATAAATTAACCTTAAGCTCCGACTGCTAATAAATGTAAGAATATGGCTCATGAACTTCATACAGTCAAGGTGAGCTTAAACTTTGGAATTCTCACASTCTTTGTGCTTGCCAGCAAAAACGTCAAGAAAGCTATTTCACTTTTATTTCAAAGTTCCTAATGTATTAATGTAAATATTTAAAGGACAATATTTCTGATGGAGTCAAAGAAAAACAACCCATTTATTTTACTCTCAAAGTTATGAGACAGGGATCAATTTTAGATAAACAGTTGCATTTTATTCATACACTTAAATACTCTCATTTATTATTCTGTCTTCTTCATTCTTATCACAGTTAAGTGATGTTTAAGAGAGAGAGGATGCCATAAGTCTCCAACAGTTTTAATTTAAATAAAAAGCTATTAATTACTCTTAATAACAGGTATTAAAGAATACAAGATAGTAAAGGGTCACACATCTGTAAGGTTAATCTGAATGYTACAGCCATAAAGAATGAGATATAAGTTTATTCCTTTCCACAAGCCTCARAATTGGTGGAATGCAAATAAACGTAGAAAACAAGTTGCTGCAAAATAATTCATACCAAACTCTTAGATATTTAAGGGTTTATACTCAAATAAGATACTAATTCCCTAATAGTCTCTTTAAAATCTGAATTTCTAAATGCAGAGAACAAAAATAAATAAGTTGATTTGCTTTTGTATTCAGTTATTCCTCTTGCATTACAGAAGRGGAATTTGTGCACTTCCTTTTAATGCCTGAATCATTCAGAAAGAGAAACGTAACACAACAGCTATTTCTTTTCTGCAGTACATTTTACATGCAAGTCTATTTTCTGCTTTAGTAATGTATTGTCGCCCCTGTATTTGGGAGGACTCTTTTTGGTGGTAATAGTATAAACTTTCTGATAGAAAGYGTGAGAAACAGATAATCAGAAAACAAAGAGACAGTATACCGCATTCTTGCATAAAATAGTCTTCTAAATTAGAGTAAATAACATGAGGTTAGCTTCTCTGTAGTTATCTCACAACACATTGCATTCATATTACAAGTAAAGATTAGCTATCAGTTTAGACAATGCTCCAATAGTTTGCATTAAGGAACCTTTTTCCCTGCAGGAAAAAAAAAAAAAAAAAAAAAAAAAAAAATTCAGCTAGCCTCATGCAGCTATTCTAACCTATGGATGTTGAGAAAAGATTGCACAAGAACAGAGAGATATGGATTTCTACTGAAATCTTTCCATGGCCATGTGGAAGGATGTAACCCTCCAGAGAAACAGGCGAGCGCATGCTGCCAGCACTCCTCAAGTGGCCCGAATGTGACTCCGCTTCATTTCAGAAGCTGCAGAGCCTCATTTATCTCAGCGACGAGGTGTTGGAGGCTGGGCACGGTGCCACGATGGAGCTGGCTGCCCTGCGGCGCGCTGGGGGCACAGGCAGAGCAGTCAGCATCTGTCTGCACCTGTCTGCACAGACACGCACCTGGAGCTGGGCCACGCGCTCTCTACCTCCATTACCGTGGATAATGGGAACAGCAATCATCTCAGATATATAATGCTGTGGCATTTAATGGGCATCCAGGTTATCAGGAGTTCAGCAGAGCTGAAGTTTATTTTCTACCAAAGGACACACTTTGCTTGCTTACGTCCCTAGGAATTATGCACCTACTTCACTACAAAGGAAAGATGGAGAGACTAAGAGCTTCTGTTATCYCTATGCAGAGCACAAAATAAGGATGCAGGTCCACCCTGTGAGCACCCTTGAGATTTCCTGTGGAAGAACAAAATCTGATGAACAGAAATGATTCACTTTACTTAGACTCAGCTAAAAATGAGGGTGAATTACCTTCTGTGGAAAAAATATTTGAAATATCATTAGCTGACCACAGGGAATATGGTTGAGATGCGAAAAAAAGAGCTGACAATAACTTTCTCACTATCAAACACAAAGTAAAGTTCATTCAAAAAATGTAAAGAGGTGGAAAAGACTTCATCTAAGTCTCTCAGGTAAGTAGTGCACTTCCACTTCACTGCTGGAGACTTAACATCATCACGAATTTCTATGTGAAGATTTTTGAAAACCTGGACCTGAACTGGCACCAAGAACATATAGTTTGATACACTCTTAAGTTAACATGTTTAAGAGTGTAAGCATAATTTATAATTCCTAATTATCCACAGCGTCAGCAAAAGACTATCCAAATATAGTTCTATAGAGATGTTATCACTATTTGCAGCCTAAATGTCTCCTTATTGTTTTATAAATGATGGTAATAAAATACATTTTTAAAATAATTTATTAGAGCAGTGAATTAAATGACATTCTTTAACAGTAATATTTATAAAGAGTAATCCTTTTTGCTATTAGKAGTTTTTCCTCTCTTTTTTGGCAAACTAATCTGTTATACAAATACTGAGGTAGTACTTCTAACACCAAGAAAAATCACTCTAACTATATATAGTAAAATAAAGCAAGCTCTCAGATGAATACATTTTAAATCTAACAACATTTGCTACACAGTGGTAAGAACTCCATTTTATTAGTCTACTTTGCATTTTTCTTTAACTTATCAAATGTTAGGAAAATAATTTCTAGGAACCTCCATCTATACAGCTTACATTACRTAACAGGAAGGACTTTTCCCAGGAAGAGCAAAATTCTAGAAAGGAAACTTCTCTTCTGGTAAAGCCTGRCTGCATTCAACAGTGCACATATCTCACGTCAAATTCCTCAATACAAAGTCAGTGAATACACTAGTATCTTGATAATCCGTGTAATCACACTTTCAAATGTGAGCTCAGGGCCTAAGGTATTAATGATTCCCATAAAGCATCYCCAAGTAACTTTGTAAAAATATGTTAATATACCTTGTATCATTTTGCACTAACATACAACAGGAAAGATGGTAGCAATAATCCCTTCACAATGACCAGGAACTTATTTATTCAAGCTAGTAGAATTCCATCTAAGTCTATTCAAGACTCCATTTTGTTTGATGCTTTCACAGAATGGTTGATGTTGGAAGGAACCTCTAGAGATCATCTAAGTCTGCTCAAGCAGGGGCACCTAGAACACGGGACACTCGGTCACATTCAGGCAGGTTTGGAAGACCTCCAGAAAAGGAGGTTCCACAACAYCTCTGAGCAGCCTGTTCCAGGGCTCTGTCATGCTCACAGGAAAGAAGTTCTGCCTCACATGCAGATGGAGCTGCCTGTGTTTCAATTTGTACCCATTACCTCCCTGTCCTATCACTGGCCACCCCCAAGAAAAGTTTGGTCCCATCCTCTTGGTCCCACCCAATACTGCAGGTGTGGCCTCACCAGGGCCTCATAAGTACCAGGGCCTGTGATCATGAGGTTTCTTGCAGCTGCCTGTAGAAACCTCATCTACTTCATCTTCCTGGTCAGGAGGCCTGTAGTAAACTCATCCTTCCCTGGACAGAGCTCCATATATTCCAGTTCCTCTCTCATGTAAAAGGCAACTCCACCATCTCRCCCTTCCTGGCCTGTCCTTCCTGAAAATCCTGAAGCCAATCATGGCCACATTCCAGTCTTGAGAGATGTCCCACCATGTCTCAGCTCTCATGACTGGAACGTGGCCATGGAYGGCTTTCACTAACTATATGAATGATGAACCAGAAAATGTGTTTATTACATTTCAGGAAGACTTGAAACTCGGCACATTTGCAAGTACCATGAAGACAGGAATAAAAGTTTAAGTGGTCTTTCAACAAACTAGAGAAACAGACTGTAAAACTAAGGAGGAACTTATTATTGATGATCTGTTGTGAAAATAACAAAAGTCATACTGCAATGTATAATTAGAATAAATAGAATAAAACAAGATATAAGTGATCCTTTTGATCTACATCAGAATGACTCAGCCGGAACACTAAATCCATACTGAATTTCCATTAAAAAAAAATGGGAGCTGTCCATGGGCAACAAAARCAATCATGAAAATGACAGAGAGAGAAAGAGAGAGAGAGAGAGGAAGGGAGGGAGGGAGGGAGAGAACTACAATGATTAAGCTATGAGTCTATGAATTAGACTTGAACTACAATAATTAGGCTATGAGTCTATGAATTGGGCTTGATAATACAAACATAAAATGCAGTTTCAGAACATTTTTTTACTTCCTCCCCCGCCCCACCTCTTATCCATGGCAGGAAGAACAAAAAAGTAASGTGCATAAACTGTAGGAGGAAGCTGTGCTTTTTTTTTTTTTTCCCCTCCTCTTAATACCTAGACAAGACCTAACAATAATGCACTTAAGTATTGCTAAGATGGTCTCTGTCACAGAAAAACATTTTGAACAAGGTGGGCAAACATAAGTTAGAAATGACTCCAGTCGACTTGATTCCCTTTCAAGTATAAGTTTACCGGCAACCCTATTATTCTATGCTTCTATATTTTAAGCTGATTTATTTTCTCTCTCATTTCATTTAGCTGACTTAAGGCCCAAGATCTTTTAAATTTTATTTACTATATCTATAGTAAGAAAGAACAATACACACCTTAAGAATGATCAAGTCTCTGTGAAAATTACTGCAATAGTATTTACAGATAATAAACGACATTGTACTGCAAAGGTCAATCCTCAGGGAAGTACAGAGGTATCTTTCCTTGGAGGATCTATCAACTATTAATCTGATAAGAGTCTTAGAAAATCTGATAATAGACTTAGCAATGTCACTGGAGGTGGCATTAAAGAATAATTATAACTAAAGAAAAATACCATATACAAGGTTGCAGACAGCAGATGTTTACCAAAGTAACTCAGTAATAACTGTAGCCTAGTACCTGAAAAGTGCAATCTTATAGATCTCTAGCAATACAGACACAGAGTATGCATTTGTGGAAGTGTCTGTCCTGAACTGAAAAAAATTACTTAATATGAAAAGGAAGCCATAGTATACTAGAAAGGAAGATAAGATAATACAAGAAGAAATAAATCCATGAAAGACTCTGTTGAATGCCAAACTGAAAAAGTATATTGTATACAGTATTTTATCAAACTGCAGCCTAAACAAATGTCAAATGGAATAATTTCTTTAACAAATATGGGCAACAACTGAGCAAAAAGGGTTGTTCACTAACATATATTTAGTCAAGATTAACTATGGATAAAAGAATGTACTAAGAACAGATTTAATAACCCTAAGCTGTCATTCAGCTTGTAGGAGGTATTCAAGATACAGCTAATAAAACACAAAAAATGGTTCTAACCACCCGCAAAAAAATTCTCAGTAGTATAAAACACTGAAGGATGACCACTAAGATAAATGCTTTCTTTTGAGAGCTGCCTCGCAGTTAACCTTCCTAAAGAGTCTCCCAGAAACCTCTAATCATAATACATTGCATTGCCACTTATCACAGTCAATTTAGAAGCGAACTCTGTAAACACTCCCGCTTTACTCCCCACCTCTGTTAGTCTAAGAATAATTTTCTGAGCTTTAATAAAAGAAGTCATGACAACTTTCAGGGAGGTGGGGGGAACTCTTAGCAACAGTACAATGGCCACCTAAAAGAATTCCAAGATTAAGATTTATAGAAACAAGACCTTCGGAGAACTTTTACAGCCTTCCTTACTTAAGCCACTCGGAACGAAGTACAGAAATGCAACTCAAAAAGTCACCATTAAAGTTAAATCAAGTCAGAAATGTTTGAACTAATGATATACAGTAGAGTACTCAGCCAGCTTCTTACGTGCTAATCGCACTGAAGGAGAAAAAACAGCTCAATCAACTTTTTCCCTTTAATTATTGTTTTCTTTCCCTCATGACCCTCAGTGTTCAACCTTAAGTTCAGTAGGAGGTGACTAGAGATAGACAGTGATGAGAGATCCTGTTTGAAACAGCTTCTCTCTGTCACTCCTAAAGCAAATAAATGGTTTGTTAAAACATGCTGTTAATCCATTATGGATGTGCATGCATCTTAGAAAATAAACCTCAGAATATTATTGGCAATTTAAAGCTTTTCCTTTAAAAAGAAATATTCTGGTCCCATGCAGAAATTTAAAATCTTAGTCTTCTGCATCAGCATCCTCAGTCATAGGTGGCCATTTGATGCRTACAGACACGTTCAGTCACTGTAGACAGTAACTACAGGACTATATTTCTAACATTAGCAGAAAATACGTCACTACACACAATTTGCAAAAGTAGCAATTTATAACTTACTTCTTTTGAAAGAACAGTTATTTTGCATTTTTTTGCGAGGAACAAGTTCCTTTAAAGCACTTCCCAAAGGGAAAACGGCATGATCTGACGCTCCTGGCTGGCCGAGCGCCCCTGCAGTGAGCGCAGGTCGCTGARCGCTGGCCGCACCATGCGCCTGCCTCACCCGCTCCATCACCCACGGCACGAGCGAATGGACATGCACAGGTGGCCACCTCATGCAGCTGGTCCCCTCACGTAGCCCAGTGTACAGCCTACCACGGCCTCTCCAGATATCAGTCCTGGCATCTGGCACCTGGTCCAGCCTTTACTAGGAGTTCAGGCCAGGTGGAAACACCAAGGCTCAAGTTGCACAAGAACCACACTTCACATGGACACAGATCTTCATTAGGGGGGAAGAAGCACCAGGAAGAAGCAATTGTCCTGCAGGGAAACCTGAGAGCAAACGGAAGGATAGAGAGAAACTTACTGTGGCAACAGTAGAAGAGCCTCCTGAAGCGGCAGTCTTCTCACTATTCATCCTTTCTCTCCTGTCTCCCTACCTGGAGCCTCCATTCAGTGTTTCTTTCCATAACCACATGCCCCTTCAGCCCTGCCTTTCAGTTGGCAATTTAAAATTTTTCCTTTTTTTCCTCCTTGCCAGAAACATGAAGTGTGCAGGTAGGCTTTTTCTTAACAAGCATCGTCAAATATAAATGTTCATATTCAAAGAAAGATTTTAAAAGGTAAAGATGCAACTTGGTGCCTCTCTTTGGGGGCATTTTCTAAGGCGAGCTGGACCCTCGATTGCCCTTTGAACTCTGTGAACTCTTTCAGACCCATAATATTGCACCTCTGATGTTCTGATGATTTATGTTCCAGAAATGACAGATGAGTAAAACAACCCCCTCAGAAGAGAGACATATTCATCTCTGCAACCAATTACATCATAGCTGCAGAGATTGCACTTCAATAGTCATGGCATTATCATTTCCCTCAACCTGAGAGCATGGCTCATGTGCAAGGGGTAGGCAAGCCACAAGCTTCAGGCTCTACAAAAAACATGGAGGCCCCAGAATTCACCATGTCATATAGGACAGCTGAAGAAGTCAGGAGTCACCAATAATTTCTGGCTCTTGCAGCTTCTTACTAAAATTGACTCATGTAATTCTAAACTAAAATTGACTCATGTAATTCCCTATGGGAACACAGACACTACTTAGTTAAAATACATCTGCCTGTTGTAGGCCAGAACCCAACACAGCACCGAGAGGGAGAAACTCTGAGGAAAAAGGAGGATGACGTTCAAATCCGTGGAGTTGGGTTACAAGGGAGCACAGCACTGCACAGAGTCCACCTAAGTTAAACAGGAAAACAAAACTAAAGGTAATCTGTCATTGTCAGCCTCCCCATCCCTCAACACTGCTTTCAGTGTTTATAGAAGACAAAGGTAAAAGCACTTAGCAGGATGAATGGTTTGATCTCTAGAATATAGTTTTTAAACTACAAAAAAACTGTTTGAGTTTAGAAAATGTTACTATTGCTTATTTTAACGAAATTGCAGAGAACTGGAAATACCTGAGTCACAAAGACATATATTGAGAAGCAGAAATAGGATATTGCAGAACATAAACCAGTTAATTATATTCTATTCCAAATTTTGAATTGATGACATATTCCAATTACAAAGTAAATGGTAAAGAACAAGCGGGACTTAAGTTTTATTAACAGGATGATCAAAGAAATGATCCTTCAGGCAAACATAATACAAATAAAATATGTTAAAATCTTCTGTTTCTGTGTTGTAAATACAAAGAAAAGATAGGTCTGGTTTTGGAAGCAGAAACCAAAGGACTTTCGCCTAATTTGCAGTGTTACAAGTAGCAGCTCTTTGAATAACATAAATAACAAAACTCATAAAATCCAGTGCACAGCACATTAAAATCCAAAGTGAACTATAGAGTGAATAATTAGCTTCATTTCAAAACAGGAAACAGAAACCAATATGAATATGCATTAGAATTTATGTCTTGAGCTTTGCACTATATTAGAAATCAACTTTAAGAAATAATACTGCCTGAATAAGTAGGATTAACAAAATTCACTTTCAGGGTAGTGGATAATTAATGTAACTGATCTGAGTGTAGAGTTTAAATGCTCACTTACTAAATAGTGTGTCAGACAGAGATTATGTAAACCAATGTCAAATAATTTCCACTAGCCACAAATATATCTGAGTGGAATTCAGTATGTTACTCCTAAATGAGGAAACTCCTTAGAATTTTGTATCTTTTCAACATCCTGACAGCTTTAATACACTGAGCTCAATAAAAAAAGTCACTCTGAAATTTCTAGTTAAGGAGGAAAAGAGTTATTAGCAGAAAGCCACTTCCAAGAAGGCTTTATCACATACCTCTTTTCCTGACTTGGTTATAGCTACAGCAGATGCAGTTATTAAGACACGTTAAGTAAAAATCACCATTACCATTATTGGTATAGTGACATTTATTTACTGCTACATTAGGTGCGAATGTAAAGAAAACTGTTATATTACTTAATTTAGAAGCTACAGGAAATTCTACAAATTATTACAATTCACTTTTTTTAAACATAAAATGCTTTAAGTTTGCCTACTTGAAAAAGTATTGCTAAGAAATAGAATAAGCTTAAARATTCCATACTGTGTATTTTGTTTCTGAGGACTTTATTACACTAGAGACCAATTGGCTATTTATTCATTACTAAGCAATAGAAAATAATAAAATTATAATTAGAAGATAATTAAGAGAGCTAAATAYTCATTTATTTACAAGCTATCAGGATACCATTCCTTTAAGTCTATAGATCTGATTGAGAATTTCTTTCTTTCAGAGAACATTTATTCAAACACTTTTCTACTTCATTTTTCTTCTGCGACCAAAAAAAAAAACCTTTTTAACCAACTAGTAYGAGCCTGACCTACAGCATATGAAAACTATAAATAAGAACTAGAAATGCATCACTAAAGACAATGTAAGCCTAGAGCAGGCCCAAGATACTTTAGAAGGAAGCAGAGAGGCAATTAGGCTACTTCACACAAATATTTCCCTAATTAGTATCTTAAGATATTGGGAATGAAGGAGATAGGATACCACACAATGTTATTTAATTATACAACTTCCCTGCTAATGGAGCTATTYGCAGTCTTTGCCAGGAGCAGTAACATCATCATATGATTCAACTTTGCATAAATAAGCTTGCTCATTGATCTTCTTTGGTGGGTTAACTGTTTCAAAATCTGTTTCAGGCTAAGGAAGCATTTAAAAAAACAGCCTAGAGAAGATAATTCACTTCARCTTGCACTGAAGAGAGTTCATACCAACTTTCTCAAAGCAGACAAAAGAGAGATAAGGTATAACACTGAATTCCCTGACAGAGAAGATATGTTGTCCAGCAATACATATATCAAACTATTAGGAGTTATCACAATAGGMATCCAGCTGTTAGGCATTTTAAGATACTTCCATAGCAAATTGCACCATGCTTAGTCTTTATAGGCAGGTAACCGCTTATACATTTGAATTAAGATTGAGATAGTTTCAATTCTACAACATATATTWATCCATATAACTCATCATCAATTACCGAAAAGTTGTTGGGTGATCAGCTAGATCAGATAGTATGTGTCTCATTTGTGTATTCTCAGGGATATGTCATATTCTTTAAAAAGAACAGGTAGAGGTGAACTTTCCTGGGGAAAGGGATTATTAGAGCTTCTCTGGAGGAGCTACTAAGCCTGCAAAGGGAGAAAGACAAAGGAGCCACAGCCAGCAACTGGGAACCAGGAACTTGTACAGACACCCAGATTGCAAAAACAGTAGCCTTCACTTGGGACAGAAAGGACATCAGAAAAACTAGGGGGGACTAGGAAAAATTTGTTGTTACTTTTCTGAAAGAATAAAAAAGAAAAGGGGGCACAGATTTGTAGGCAGATCTTTTAATTTTGCCAGRCATTCCTAGTTGCTTTCTATTTTATTTCAAAAGTTGGGGTTCTGTTTTTATTAAAAAWATCCTTCTTCCAATGCCTGCAAGCTTTTCACTTACCTCCGAGTTGTGAAGSGGAAAAAAAATTAGTGCCACAGTAAATCTATAGTCCGCTTGTGGGCCTGTCACAAGACATTAAACTTTCAGAYGCTTTTGCCTGTAGTCAATCATGTCTTCATCAACCAAAGGATCTAAGATCCATCCAGATGGCACACAGCTGAGTTTACTCATCAGTTAGGGACATATATGTCGACAACTAATGCATTGCCATAATCTTCAAAGTGACAGTGGAGTACCAGGACTGTATCTACTGCTCATATACATATTTTCAAATCTTTTCTCTCCAATTAAGAAATGCCGCATTAAAATACAGCATTTYTCTCTTCACTCTATCTGCTTTTGACTTCTAGAAAACTACAGGAGTTCACTATGTTCACAGAATCAACCTTACCTCCAGCTGAACCTGCAAGATTCGTAAGGCTCAAGAATCCTGAGAATCCTATTCCTCACTTACTACATTTCATTAACTGGGAAATTACAGATGATTTTAGTTTTTGGTAAAAATAAAATTTAAAAAAATGCTAATACCATAGTCAAAAATATTTTTTAAGATAAGGTTTTAGAGAATATTGAGAACTAATCTAATAAGCCATCAATAAATTAATAGTACAAGAGCATATACAGCTTCAAAAKACTATCAAGATGTTACTGTACAAAATGGGGATTTCTCTATTTTATACATATATATAAGTCTAAGGCAGAATGCAGATTAAAGAGATATTAACAGTCATGCTAAATTTTAACTCTTTAAGAAGTCAAAAAAAGGTACAGAAGGCTCAGTATCTTAAAATTTAAACACAGATTTCTTTAAAAGAGAAAAGTAATACAGGTTAAGCTAGTAAATTTATATAATAAGGCTTCTCTAGGGATAATTTTATTAATACTAATTTAAATTAATAAAGGTTTCTGAATTTCTACAAAGGTCTTCATATGGTAAAAAAATTCTTCCAATTTATTCTAAGGAATAAATTGTAAGCAGATCTATGGTCGCTTTTTTTTTTTTTTTTTTTTTTTAACTTTGTATAAGATTGCACACTGAAGAAAACGTAGTAGAACTCAGTAATCCCTAGAATCCAAGATAGCAGAAAAAGTCATTTCTAAATAGAATTTTGGACATTACCTCAACAATACCTGAATCAACAGCCCATCTGGAAAGAATTGTTTCAGAAAGAAACTAAGTAGTTGCTATGGAAAATGCTGTCTTAAAATGCTAGCTGGGTGGCCTCGTGACTTGTTCAAATAATACGATCCATTTAGGATGAACTGCCACTAGAAGGGGAAATGCTAATATTGGCAAGGGCTCTAGTGCCTGTTACTGTAAGGAATGAAATGACAGCTGTTAATTACTTCAATGAGCAGGAATTCTGGAAAGGTGTAGGCAATAATAACCTAGGTCTTAAATAGCACCTCAGCAGTTCAAAGAAGCCTGAACTTACCAAATCAGAGCCAATATAASTAAATACAAAAGTAGGCTTAGGATTTATCTTCCTATTGTGCCAAAAGGTGCAGTTAATTAGTGCAATTCAACACTGCAGATTCAAAAGGCAACTCCTTTGAATGCACTGTCTAGGACCAAAAAAAAATGCTCATTCTCTGAATATAAGAATGCTTTACAAAATACCAACATTTACTTCAATACTATATTCAGGTTTTCAGGTTAGCTTGCTAGAACTCTTTTTCCCCAGAAAAGAGAGAGAGGAAAAAAAAAAAGGCAAAATCTTGCCAAAACGATGCAGAAAAAAAGAAATCAATTTTATTTTTCAATAATATAGAATAAACATAATCAAAATATCAGGTCTGTATCAGGTGCCTATAAATTTCAACTATATCTCCCTTCTTCCAAAAAGAGAAACAAATACAGGCTACCAACATACTCATAACCAAAAACTTTAATTCAAAACAACTCAATAATTCACAATGCTTTCATTAGTAATTTCCTGCTGTATTTTTAAAAGGAATAATGTTTAAAAGTAAAATAAATACAATATTTAAAACAAATACAACATTGCTATATTAAAACCAACTATTCAAAACCTAGAAACAATTTTGAGAAAAAAAAATCAGCAAAGTTAAAGCTAGTTTGACTGTTCTGCCCATGTTTAAAACTGTTTTATGTGAATACTGCTCAGGATTCCATAGCTAAGGTTGACTTAAGCTTATCCTTAAGGCAGACATTCATATTATCTAAGTACAAAGAACAAAGTATATTTCTCCCCAAATTACTTCCATGCTTCTGAACATTAGTGGAAGTTACTTTGCAATGAACAATTACTAACAGCTACAATTGTTTGGGCGGAACAGAGTGCATATGATGCTTATAAAGGCTGACATATTCAGTTCACGTTTACAGGAAGCAGACTAGCTTGAAGCAAGAGAGTTGAAGAACAAGCAGCTTACATGGTAATGCTGACTACCATCAGTAAAAGGTAAAGCAGTCTACTGCATGGGAACAAAAATTCACATATGTTGACAATACCTCACAAATAAATAATTTCTTATGTTTTCTAAGAAGTCACTKTCTCACTAACTCATACTTTAAAGGAAAATTAGTTCCGTCCTACAAATAATAAAGCATGCAAGACATATGCATTTTAAAATAAAATAAAAGCAGGAACTACTAAGAAATGTTTGTTCATCTTTTTCAATGAGAAGAATTGCTACCAATAACAAAYCCTAAGCTGCTATCCAGTGAATTCTTAGATCTAGAATTTGGAATGGAAAATAATTTTGAAGCCTTTCCATCTTGAAATCATTAGTCACCATTTGCAATTGAAAATCTCTTAGGACTAATTCCTCACTGAGCCCATCGCCTTGACGTTGTTCCTGTTCTGCACCCTGGGCTATTGCTGCCTGCCTCCTTGCTTAGTGAGCAAAGCTGCCGCTTTCAAGCCACCCCTGTGCCAGCACCTTTTCTCCATCCTGCATTTGTACCAGTTCTGACACCAAGTCAAGGAGAAGGCACATCCCGAAGTCCAATATACCATATCTAAAACCAGCTAGTTCTAATTTCTGTGAGCCAAGAGATGGATGGAACCTCTACTATGACTCCCACTACCAGGAAACTTTAAAGGACCAATTCTTCAAAGGACCAAGGCATATAAAAGTATTGATTTTTGTTATCAGCCTGATTTTTAAAGCAAAGTTAAATTCTGCAGTTTAAAAATGGCAGAATAGGATAACGCTCAGCAACTCTGACTTTTTCCAAGTCAGCAATGGAAAGCATCACTGAAAATGACTGCTGCTTATTGGTTATGAAGCTATTGATAACATTTTCTAGTTACAAAGCTGTGGACTTCWTTTTCTAGAGATGGATCTAACACTAATCATCTTAAGGCAATTTATTACAGCACTGAGACCTCAGAGACAAAATGTCAGCTACCATTTGCCAACATCTAGCAACTCACAGAATCAACTTTTTGTGTTTTGTAAACTGCTCAAACTCTGCTCTTAAACATATGACTAAAACTCACCAATTTATAAATGGTTTCCTACTATATAAGACTTCAGCTTCTTAAAGTMGTCACAACTACATTGGCCCAGCAGAGAAAATGGATCTCACTTAAGAAGTTCAAGACATTCTGACATTCTCTTTTGCACAGAAACCGAAACATTAAAAATTCAAAAATGAACTGGGGAATTTTTTACGCTATGGAAAACAGGCACAGTAAATATTATTTTAATGAGCTAAGATCACTTTTARGAAACCTTTCTCATGAAAATATTACAAGTCTCAGTAACAGCCTTTTGTTTTGCCCAGTTCAAAACCACAGATTCCAAGTATACCATGACCACAGCCCATAATAATGAAGATAACCATAGCTCTTTAGGAGTCAGACAAGACCAATGTCCTCTAATCAAGCAGAGAGCCCATAATAAAAAAAAAAACGTGAGAACCAAAGTCCTTAATTCCTTGCACAGTATACTGCCCATAGAACTTTTCCAAATTTCTCTAGTGCCAACCATAGTGATAGTGGCTAGTCTAGTAAAGTAGAATTTCAGGTAAGGACTATGTTTCATATAACTTCTGCCAGAAATCCCCCAGAAAACTTATTAGAATGTTTCTTTTGAGCATCATAAAATAGAGGTGCTGAGAATTCCTAGCCTGATCTTTTTATATTCTATACAGATAGGCAAGAGCACAGCTAACCAAACCACAACAGCCCTCTGGTGTAAACAAAATCCAGCTGCTAGATATGGTCCAGGCCTAATTCTGAAAAGAGACCCCAAGGACTCTAGTCCTCGCAAGGTCACCATGTGGTATTAATTGGATTAATGTGCCTTTCCAAATGCCTTTTTTTTTCCCCCCTTTGTCAAAGCATTGGTTCCCAGTGCTGCATCTAGACTCCACAGCTGGTGCACATTATTCTTCAACTCATCCAGACTGGAGGCCTATTTTTCACAAGGTCAGAGGATCAGAGAGCATAGCAGTCCTCTTCTATCTTATATTCTAGAGTTTCCTTCTCATAGAAATCAAAGGTGAGTTGTTGGGAACATACATAGATATCATTCTGTCATAGTTCAGAGACAGCCTTAACTCTCATAGTGGCTCATCCTCCATAAAACAAGAGCCTCCTTTTGAGAATTAAGAAGTTCTATCTGGAGACATCAAATATTTTGAGGTAACAATGGAATGACTGAGATAACAATAGATAACAAACAGAAAGACCTCGTGTKTCCAGTTCATCCTGATTCTGACTTTGACCATTTGCAGACTCACTATAGAAAGCATACCTCAGATGAACACAAGTGGACAGACTGTGTCCAACAACAGACACTCTTCTGCAAGGAAGAACATGCCTTACCATGGACATCAATAATTTAAATGAAAAATATAACAGCCCCAAAGCACATGACTGCATAAAGTCTAAGGATCTTAGAGATCCTAGCAACGGAACAGGACGGAAGTCATTGGCAGAGCTCAGGTGTGAATCAATCAAATTATAGCAGAAATTCAAGTAGTCACTTCAGATGAGTACCTTGATTACCATCTCCAAGCCCCTCCACGTGATTTTTTCTAYGTAGTGAAATAATATGGGCCTAATTAGACAATGAAATAACCAAAATTTCTGTATAATACTCATAAGGAAAAAGTGCAGTTTGTGGTAAAAGTGAGTTAGGGCTAACAACAACATCTGTTTACAAATTAATTTTATTTTATGTAAAAAACTCATCATCTTTTCAGACTCAACGATACTCATAGTACTCGTGGAATACCAATATTCCTACTTCACTTTTACTACCAAATATTTGCACACTGTATCTCACTCAATAAAAATGTTAAGASGTAAAGAGCATCTCTCAACCATGGGTTCCTGTTTCTTGTAGTGTAGATTTGGACAATTCCTATATATTTGGTGTTACTGGTATTTATTCTCTATTACTTCATAAAATATTTGAAGTCCATAAAAATAGAAGAGAATATCTATTGACACTTATGAAACATGCAAATACTACACCATAAGAAATAAAAAATGAAAGTAGTATGACAGTCCTCACAGTGATAACATTGAAAAAGTTAATTACATCCCAAATCAAGCACCATTGTAACTACGCACTTCCAGTTCTTTAGTACCTGGAAATGATGAGACTCACAACTGCAGTAGTGAAAATATTATTGCTTCTGTAAACTGTAAGCTCAACTATAAAGTAGATCTGTAATCTTCAACTCCCTAAACACTCCAATTTGGCCACTAAAGATGCTGTTTTACATTTCCAAACATTTTCCCCTGTCAGTACTTTTTATACTTCAGTTCTCAGGTTGTAAGTATTTGTTACTTGCAAAGCAACTCCTTTTGAACACAGAATCATGGGAGGCATTTGTTACTAACTGCTAATGCAGCCTGCCAAACAAAAACTCCCTGCTGGTGACATGACCACCTAGTGACCTCTAAAAATGTTTTAACAATGTGAAAAATATCTCCCTCTTGTAGGAAACAGCAATTTTTTAAATTAAATGTACATTGAATGTTCGCTTACATACAGATAAATGGTATTCAGAGTCACCTTCTCTGTTTCCAATTTCAATCTTTTGAAACCCAGCCCAAACCTAAATAAATAAACGTTGATACTAAGAGGAAACTAAGAGCTCAAGAGCCTTGTGATTTCACAAACAGCTTTTTTCCATTTTCTAAAATCTAAACTTTGAGCCAGACATAGAACAGGTAATGAAAAGAAACAAGTTTGGCAGCCCCAACGCGGGTCTAAGCTGAAAATATGTCAGGCAAAAATAAGTGGCTATAATTTAGCAGATTTAATGTCTTGAAAAGTTTTCAGCTTGCTAGAGTGATGTTTTTTAACATATAAAATTTGCAAATTGAAACACTGTAACTGTGGTACTGCTACATACTGTCCCCATCATTAAGTTGCAATAGCATGCAAGAGCATGATGGGCAAAAAAAGAATTGGGATATCAATTTATGTGATAATGAATATCTCAAAGTATTTTATATTGTTTTAATAATGTTTGAGATTTTCTTTTCAAATTACCAGGATATTGACATAAATATATTTTAGACAACTTTATCAGATATATTCCATTTCTCTTATTTAGGAGATAGTTGGTTTAAAATAATACTGCTCAAAGTCCTTTATTAACAAAATATAAAATTTTCTGGAATATTTCAGGTTACTTGTAATTACAAATTTGCCAACGTCATTCAATTGTAATTACTGCTATTTGCCAATTAATATTTTACTATATTAAACTAGTTAAGATACAAAGCCTGTACTCCTCTCCTCACCAGAACCATTGCCTCCCTGTTGCAGCAGTGTAGCAGCTTAAAGCAGACTAAGCAGGTTAATGCTCCGAGACTGACAGAAGTCACAGGTCCTGCCATGTCATTGACATCACGGCTAAAGCCAACTTCAAGCATGCCATATGAATTAAAGGACTTTATTCCTTAAGAAAAAAAAAAAGAGACATTATGGTCTTTGTCTAAATTTAGGCTTTGAGTGAAAATTAACAAAAGCTGAAATTATAGAACTGAACAGCTGAAATACTGATATCACCAGAACTCCAAAGGGATTCTGAATATATGAAGCCCGTGTCCCTTCACTAAGTTACATGAATGAACGAGGTCATATATTTGCTAAGCTGATTAAGTTTGATTTTCCAAAACATTCAGCTACACTAGCTAGCCACCATCTTCATTACAAAGCATGGATAATTTTATTTCTGGAACCAGGAAGAACACTATTTCCAGTGCCATGGTGTAAACAGAACATTGTATCCACAGAATATTTTGTTTCAGCATATAACATATATACATATAAGCAATATATGCAGATTTTATAGACATGTGGGCAAAGTAGTACAATAAAAGCAGCTATTARCAGATCTTAGGTGAATTACTCCTAGGAGCACTTTGAAAAACTTATTCTTAACTTTATTCTTAGTGTGCAGAGTATGTCTTCTAGATTCTTCCTTTGTTCTAAAGCAAAATTTGTCTCCACAATCCGTAATTGCACCAACCTCCAAAAAGTTAAATAACTTTACCTAGTTCTGAGTAACAGTACAAAATGCCCTTCGCAGGAGGAGAAACTGCAGACTGCATCATTTCTCAGCTTTGACCCAGATCAAATACTACTGTTCTCTGGGCAGCCTTACACTGTCTAACAGCTGTCTGGAAGTGGCCTGCAGCAAGGTGTTCTGCACTCAGAGGCGCTCTCTCAAACAACATCATTTGCAGCAGTTGCTACAGACTATAAAATAAATATACCTAGTCTTCTTCATATATTTATTATATAAGACAGTCTTGTAAAAATATAAGCATATTAAATGATAAAAGACAAAAAAAACTAAGCAATATTGCACCAATTTAGTTTTGACTTACTTGAAGTGACTTCTGTTTGATACTAGTACGAGAACATACCCTCAGAAGCTAAGTCTCACTCTTAAATGTATTTTTATATGTGAAATGCAGAGGTTTATACAAGGTTCCTAAACTCAGATCTCCAGCTGGTACACATTTTGTACTGTTCAACCAAAATCACAGGGACTGTTCTAGTACATAAACCTTGCACTGATTCAAAATAATAAAGTTAAAAATGAAGCATCATGTTACCTTTTCTGAAAGTCTTTCTTTACATCCGTTCTTTATAAATTTGACAACAAACAGAGACAAGTCAACTCTCAAATACTATCTCCAAATTATTATTGACTGGACCTAATACATTATTAGGTTTTATTCATCCTGCTAGGACTACTGCATAGGAAGAACTACTCAGAGTTTCCTTTCTTCTTTCTTCTTCACAACAGTGGGAGATATGCCAGCTGGGACATTTTAAGCCCCTTTCATTAAAAAAAAGGTTAAGGTCAAAATAAGTATGATAAACATGGTAGTTCATCTTCTCAAAACTCAAGATGAAAGACTAAACAGAAGAGAATATTTTAACCTCACTAACTGTAAAAACTTTTTTTTTCTTTCTAGTACAATTAGAAGCAAAAATGACTTGGTAAAAAACATTTCTGCTATAAAATTTTCATCTTTAAATGCATTCAGTAGTTAATTTAGTAACTATGTGAGTCAAGTTTATTGTATGTTTTCAATTATCTAAATGATTGACATTTTCAAGTTTTATGGAGGATTATGAAGAGCACCACACTTAAAGAGAAAAAAATACATTTTCCTATTGTTAAATGTAACAAAGGAGAAATTTTACATTTAATGTAGGATGGGCAATAAAGAAAAGGAGAGGGAATGTTGCTAGGAAATACTGAAGGAGATTAGAACAACTGTGCTACAGAAATGGTAGTTTATGTTGAGAATTTAAGAAATTAAATTGGCTATTAAGAATAGTGAATGCCTTTGGCATGGGAAATGCTTGGGAAAAAAATATAGTCCAAAAGTCTGATCGCAAGTAAATGGGAAGGGGACAGATGACAAAAGGCTTAGTGACCCTAACCAAGCTTGTCATGGCAAACATGAGAACTTTGCAGTTTAAGTCCAAGTACAGCTAATCCTTCGTATTAGGGGTCAGCAACACTTTGCATTTTAGCAGGGGCCTAAATTGACGTGTAACATCTACATACAGCATTGCTGAAATTGGTAATAAATGAGTTCTAGAGGTAACCTTTCATTTGTGGGATGCTTCTGCTGCACACAAAGGATACACTTTATCAGGATAACTCTTCAGTGGCCTGAAAAGTTGAAGGACTTGAATCTCATCTTGAGATGAGACTTTGGCATGCTAAGTGTACGTGTTTACCTGGCCTTTCCTAATTAAAGCAGGGATAATGCACGCTCCAGTCATTTCGTACTTTGTATTCTCTTGTCACCTGGATATTTTTTACTTTGATTTCTACGTCCTACTGTTCCTGAAGAATCTCAGGATCTAGGACACTAACAATAGAAACAGCACTTTGTCGCTTCTCTTCATAAAACGTTCCATCGAGAGGCAAATCTCAGAAAGGAAAAAACGTGTGTAGGCCCAACCCAAGGTCCTGCTGTTTCACTTTTTTAAATATGTATCAGTTGTTTTAGATATTCATAACATTTGTCTCGAGCAGTATTTTGATATGTAGAARGCACACAAAGTCAAACTGTAAGTGATTTTGCCATGTATTCCCCTAAATAACTCATTGGGAGTTGGGTGAAGGTAAAGAGTGATTTGGCGATCTTCAAAAACCACTGGGATGTGGCCTTGCGCCATGTGCTTTACGTGTACCTACTGGAGCAGGAGGGGTTGGACTAGATGGTCTCTAGAGATCCCTTCCAACCTCAACCATTCTGTGATTTGTGCAAGAAACTGCTCTTCTTGTGGTGAACCAGTTCATTAAATTCATTGTCTTTCTATCTGAATGCCAGAAGAGGGTATACTTTCCTACTCGTGACTATTTGATGAACACACCAACTCTACTGGCAAAAGTTGAGCCTTTGGCTTCATAAATGGTAAGGTTACTCTGAGGTTTTATTCATTCCTTGCCTTCACTTACACAGTTTCCTTAAAAAAAGAAAAAAAAAAAAAAAAGTACTTGAAGTGGTATATGCCTCTTTTTTAAGCCATCACAGCACAGCTAAATAATGAAAATGAAATAATATCAGGGCTTTATATTTTCACATGATGTCCTAAATCTGTAGAGAAAGGCAAATGGATGTTATTAAAAACACACCTTTTTAGCGGTGTTTCTAAGAGACCAAAGTATTAAAATAGACCTTACTCTCAGTTGATTAAAGTCTCTGCTTTCAATGGTGCTACGCTGAATTTACTGCTCTGTTTTAAAGTTGAAGCATTGCACTTAATGTAAAGACAGACATTAAGATATAAAATAAATTATATAGCAACAATTTCCAGAGAAATGACTTGTCCACAACAGTAATAAAGAAGATTTAAAGATTTTGTAACTGAATGTTTGGAATGGTCAATGAATAGAACATTGATTTTATGACTGTTTAAAAGACACTTTCATCACATATCACATAATGCTTTTGTACACTTGGCAACCAGCTTTTTACTTTAGCATATAGGTAGTTAAAGCATACCAAATCAGAATAAGGAAAAGTAGCCATAAAATTCAGTTGTTATTCAATATATTATTGCACTATTTTCATATATACCCTGGAGGAAATGGGAGCAGAAACATGCTGCACAGTTCTTAGTTCAGCTATGAGACTACTGTATTCRAGCACTAGATAAAGTCTGGGAAATATCCCATAGGAGATCCCTATTAAATACTCATCTGTGATTTAATCTAGTTAGCCACAGGGTGTCAACACTGGTCCACACAGAGGCAGCTCATTGAATTTGTATTTGCCAGTTTAAAAATAAATCTTAAATAAAACAATCTAGAAAAAACAGTTTGAATAATTTGACACGTACAATAAACATATGGAATGACTTACAAGGGAAGGGGGCTGGAGCACAGGGCAGAAGTGAGTTCAGGAGACACCTAGTCTCGTTACTTAAGGGAGTAGTAAAATTGAATCAAACCCTTTTTACTTAGAAGCAGGGAGACTGGGTGCAGGACCAGGACAAGCAGGGTTTAGATAACAGGAAAAAAGCAAGATTAGGATGAATGGAAAAGAAGACCAGGCCCTTTCTTTAATCCAGATGTACTGCTCAATTCACCAAAGCCTTGTCCACCAAGAAAACATGAATTCTACTTAATTTCCCAAAGCTGATCATATTATCACAAAACTGCACCTGCATAGCATGTGCTCATCTGATTAATCTGCAAACAAGACCCCAAAATAGGTAATTACATCCMAAACTTACTAAATATTTAAGTGAGTATTTTATAAAAAACTACTTTCTTCCAAATATACTGGTATCTGTTATTTAATAATATATGTAAAATGTATTAATACATTAGATAYGTGAATGGTCTATTTTAAAAATAGAGAACAACTACAGTAGAGCAAAGAAATCATTGAAATTATATTATTACAAATTTGGACTAATGTCAGTTCTATTTCTTTTTAATATATGAAAAATTCCAATAAATTAAAAATCACAGAACTCCCATTATTCCTGCAGTCATTTTGTCATCTTGTTGATTCAGCAGCAGCAGTTTGGTGTCCATTAATAACATAGTACTGCTGGATAAATTGTCAAGACAATTGCCAATTGTCAAGACTAACTCACACATTGTGTTATAACAGAATATTACAAAGAGATACATCTAAAAATTAGAATAAGAAATACAAAAATGACCTCACTGTGTTCTTTCAATGAAGTAGAAACATAGTAATATTAACTATGCTATGCTTTGCACTAAAATTAAGCATTTAATAGCTTTACAGAATAGGGGACATTATTAAGATCAAAAGTAAAAAGTCCTTTGTTTTTAAGAGCGAAACATTGCAAACTCTGATTATTTTGCTTTTAACAACGCAGATGTCTCCTTAAAAATCACAGACTGCATGTGCATATAAGGCATTCGAGAAATATGTTGTCTGGCCAGTGGTTTTTCACTGTCATAAGATGGAGTAAAATTGCCAAAACCTGGACTGATGTTTTTTGTTGTTGACTGTTTGCTTGTTTTGTCATCTCTATCACATCATTTCCCTSTTCCAGAATTTCTGAAATGAAGTTGTCTCTTTATGTAATACATTTGGAATATATCCATAACATAATACGTTACAATGATAAATTTGGTAATTATGTTCATAATGGACACTGTCCATTCTACATGTGGTGATCTGTGGTGCTCTGCAGTGGAATAAAAGGAACTATTTTAAAATATAAAAAAATAAAAAATGCAAAAAAAAAAAAAAAAAAAAAAAAAAAAAAAAANAAAAAAAAAAAAAAAAAAAAAAAAAAAAAAAAAAAAAAAAAAAAAAAGCCTTACTTGTCCAAACAGTGCCACTAAGGAAGTTTCAGACATACTATTATAAAAGTGAAGACATAGTTAATAGTGATGGATATATGCATAAGTCATACAAAAAGGGATTCTCATGACTTACCAAGTCCAAGGGTATAAAAATCAAACAAAAACCCTGCAATCATCATTAGTGATTACACTCCAAGTCTACAGAATCCCCTAATTTTGCTTGACTAAAAGATTATTTTGCCTGACTAATAAGGTCACATCCTGAAAACCACAAGCCGATCTGCTCCTATTCACTAAAGCATTTAAACATATGCTTTGTCATAAACAAATCAAATTTTGGTTCAATGGAACTACCGACATGCTTACAGCTAAGTATGCACTTAAGTGCTTTGCTGGTCAGAAACAGTGAGATTCTTACTTGTAAGATTCTGCACTAAATCCCCTTCAATTTGTGGTTATAGAGGTTGGTAAGGGGTCACAAAGAATCTGTAACATTCCTTGTGTTCCCCAGGATCTTATTTAATCTGCAGATAAGATGAACCATCAATCTTTCAGGCATTCTGAGACCTTTTTTTTCTGTTCTTTGACTAAAAAGTCCATTGTCCTTTTGTCTTCTACCTCATTAATACAAAATAAGGATATCAAAAACATTAGCAGATTCAAACAGTGTTGTAGGAAATATATGCCATACCAGAAAAACAGTAATCACAAAACTAGCAAAATAAGGTCTCCTAAAAGGGAAGAGGAGGGAAAAAAAAAAAAAGAAAAAAAAAAAAAAAAAAAAAAGAGAGCGAGGGAGGGAGGAAAAAAGCAAGAAAAGAAATGGTGGAAATACAACCACTAAAAGGAGATGAAAATAACAAATAAGGGGAAGCAGATTTCATATGTGTGATAATAACACAAGGGATATGAGGATAAGTGTCAGAAATTCAAGAATATAAACATGTAAAAACATATGTAGGCCCATCTCAGACACATGGTCTTCCTGAATGTTTCTTTTAGCACGAGCATGCACTAAGATAGGATGTCTTCAACAAACATTTCAGATTTTTAAACAGACCTGAAAAATGGAGTAGTAAAATGTGTTAAGCAAAGAATACTTAAGAAAATTAAATCTCTTGTAAACCTCCACATTTGCAGTCACAAATCTCCCATCAGTGGGAACACATTCTGCCTTTTAAAGGGAAATGTTCACTCAGAACGACACAAGACCCAATTCTCAGTGCTCCCTACAATAGCCAGGCCCATAACCYCTTACAAAAATTTTTGGATATTCTAATTGCATTACAGTTGCAACCAAAAGTCATGCCAGGAATGTGTTCAAGAAGTGATAAACATACACATTTAATATTGATGATGCCTGTCTGTGCTCTAAAAACCAATATATTTAAGGCCAACCAATTATGTATTCAAAACAAATGGTAACTTTTGATCTAAGGGCCAAAAGTTAAGTTCAAGGAGTTCAAAATTTACTGGTACCTTAGACCAAATATAACATATTTCTCCTTATCTGGCCTTCACTTTAAGGCTCTCTTTAAAGCACGATAGAAATCTATAATCCCAGAAAATTTTGAAATTTTTTTTTTAGTTTATAATAATTCATTTTACCTTGATACAGTCTTTAAATCTAACAAGTGTTTTTACCAACCATTAATTCTGGACTGGAATAACCCAGTTGATTATTTGAAAGTGTTGTCTTGCTGTTCTGCTCAAGCAGTTGTAGTCTATGCAAAGCTTTTCTGTGRGAGTGATTATCCAGTCTAAATGTCAGAGATCACTATTTCTCCACAAAGAGAATTTATGGAGAAGCAGTGAATCAATTTTAAGGTCTTCTGCTAACAGACAGTGCTCTGCTTGACCTTCCTCTTTGCTCTATCATGTTTACATTTTCTACTACAGTATGTCTCTAATCTCCAAAGTGTCCCTAAGGGAACTTTACTGTTTCTTAACTCATGCTTGACTCCTGAACTTTATAAAACACACACACACACACACACACAGAGCGAGAGAGAGCGCGCGCACGCATGTGAACTAGACACAGAATGCTTTCCATCTTTCTATCTTAATTTTCTCCCAATTATTTTCTCCCGAGTATTAATGGGCTTATTTTTTTTCTTTTAATCAAAGCATCTACAGTTATGATATTCTCATTTGCTTTGTGTTTTCCTCTCACAAAAAAATATTAATTTCCCAATTTTTTTTGTCTTATTGTTATAAATTACTCACTGATGTTGAGTAGGAAACAATTCTGACATAAAAATAATTCACAGAAATAACATCTAAGGTACATCTATAGTTCACAGCTTTTAAAACATAGATGTTACCATTGCGCAGCTGACTAACTTCACAGATCTCTAAGTTGGATCTCCAGTCTCCACCAGCTTTTAGTTTTAGCTAGCTTGTCTACAGATTTTAAAACCATCTTATGTGAAAGAACACAAAACGCAGTTTTATTATAAATCTCTTATTGCCTCACAAAMAAAACTTGTACTGATGCCGGTGGGGATTTATATATATATATATATATAAATATATAATATATATATATGTAATATATATATATATCTCCATGGGGCAATCATGAAAATATATCCACAGAGCAGACAYCTCTCAGTTGTGACTGGATTAAAGCTATATAATAAGCACATTGACATTATGTGATTTAGGTGAAACCTTTACATGAAAGAGTCTATTCAGCTTAAAAGAAATTAGTATTTTGGGCACAGAATTATACCTTCCTTCCTTCTCCCAAATCTGAAATACTCTGAGAAAAAAAAAAAATCACAAGTGAACTTAGTGGAATCTGGATAGCAATTTTTTGATGCTTGTACTAAGTTTTATAGACCTGCAGTGTTTACCTCGCTAGTCCTACTTGCCCACTAGAACTCAGCACTTGTTCCAGCAGAACATGGCCATAGAATCATAATGGCTGGAAAAGACCTTCAAGATCGAGTCCAACTGTAAACYCTTCAACACCATGCCTGTTAAACCATATCCCTAAGTGCTTCATCTACATATTTCTTGAACACTGCCAGAGACAGTGACTGCACCACTTTCCTGCGCAATCTGTTCAAATGCTTGATTAGTCCTTCCATGTAGAAATTCTTCCTAATGTCTAACCTGAACCTCTCCTGATGCAACTTGAGGCCATTTCCTCTTGTCCTATGTGTAGTTATTCTGGAGAAGAGATTGACCCCTGCCTCAATAAAACCTCCTTTCAGGTAGCTTTARAGAGACATAAGGTCTCCCCCAAGCCAACTCTTCTCCACAATAAATAGCCCCAACTCCTTTCGCCGCTCCTCGTAAGCTCCAGCTCCTTCACTAGCTTCGTTGCCCTTCTTCCGACATGCTCCAGCACCTCAATGTCCTTCTGGACATTGGACTGAGGGGTCCAAAACTGAACACAGTATTAGACTGGCAGCCTCACTAGCACCAAGTACAGAGGGAGAAATAGGTGACATCAACACAGAATATCTCACAAATATAAAAAAGTCAATTTTGCTTATAAGAAATCTGCCTTTCACAACTCCTTAAACAGTAGAATCAACTGCAGTTTAAGACGTTTAAATTTCAAGAGATTCAAAAATATCCGATGCAAAAGTTTTTCATTGCTTAGAGTTAYATTATGTTATGACAGCATCTATCACGTACAGATTGAGTGATGTTACGTTGTGATAACTTTTGTTAAAGAGCACATAAAATCGGTGCATATATACATATACACACAAACACAGATACACAACATTTGGCTAAATTCCRTTACAAAATGAGGTCATCGCTTTTGAGATATTAAATTGGAGAATGCATTAAAAAAAGGGGGGGAGGGAGGAATAAGGAGGATGTAAATTAATCCCTAATGCCACTCTACCAACAAATCAGGGATAAATCTGGTCCAGGACACTGACTGTAAAGTTATGTTGTTGGTGCTTTTCTACATGAATTTATTATCCCTTCCTGTACAGATGTATATCATCAACATTCCCATTCACCTAGCAAAAACTTTTCATCTTAAAAAATATATATTTTAAGTCTATGTTAATAGCATTCTCAACCTTCATAAAAACATTTTCAGAGAATTCAAAGCTTCCCGTTTCGTGCAAATCAGAAATTTAGAGATAAAGTTAAATTTTGTCTTTCTCTGAAGAATCATATTAAGAACATCATGTGCTTTATTACACATGGAAACACRGAGTGGTGTTTACATTTTTCATCTGTGAGTATCCATAAATTTCAGCTCTGCAAGTGATTACATATATGCTTGACGAAAGACACTGGAAATATTTGCATGCTAAAAATTAAGCAATGCTTAAACATTAGCAGAAGTGAGCCGTAGTTTCATTCTAATGAAAATTAAAAAAAAAAAGTTACTTTTAAATATATGAAATATTTAATCTTTCATTTTGAAACCATGATAGCATGATTAATTTAGATTATTGTAATTATTGGCATCTTAGGACTTCATAAACACATGTATTGTTCTATTTAGAACAGTTTTGATGAAAATGTTGGTCTCAAAATACAGCATTATGCATACCCAGATATTTACATTCTTTTTGAATCTTATTAAGGCAAAGGAAGAATCTGTATCTTATTTATATTACTKCTGTCAATGACCACCCAGTAAGAACACTATATGAATGGAAATATATGTTTCATCATTCAGTCTTTCTGTCTTACAAGTTCCACACTAATTTCCTCACTTCCTTTCTTGAAATACGTGATAGAACCACAGGTTTTCTAGATCTTTGAAGTGAATCTGTCTAGACTCTAAACACAAGTTCCTCAACAAGACCAAACCAGCTTTCTAACTGAAGACAGGCATATTTTATGGTAACAGCAAAGCCATGCTAATTATTAAAAAAAAAAAAAAAAAAAAAAAAAAAGTGAAAGCGACCAAGTAAGACAACAGAAACTGTTAAAAGATATCTATGTCAATCTTCCTTTCCTGTCCATTCCACCCATATTGGTTGGGTCCTCTGTCTCCAGTTTAATTTAAGAGAACTCAACAGCCTGTCCAGGTTGATGCAGAATTCAGTTGGACCCTGAGCATCCTTGGAAGGGTCTTTCCTTCCTTCTGAGGCCTAAGGGCTGCTCCCGGTTCTGCTCCGCTATTTCTTGCTTCAGCTCCCTGCTCTATCTCTTTGGTCCCTGCTCCCTGCTGTACCCTTCCAGCTTTCTCCTCCATCCATTTTCAGTTGTTTACTCATGAAAAAAATCTACATCCCCTCCTCCTTGAGGAGGGCTTGTTCTATTCTGTATCGTTTATTTGATAACATACTTTCTTAGATAAACGAACTTACTGTTTATGAATAAGGCTGCTATTCTTCCCCACAGAGGACACTTAGATGTCATCTTATAGCACTATTTACAGTCATTCAACACATGAACATAACTTGTTTTATGAAAATATAAATATGAAAATATACAAAAATGGTTTTTTTGAAGCGAGACATTCATTTTTCTTAAAAAAAATCCCCTTCACAAATTATTAAAACCAAGCTGAGAAGATTTGGCTACACTACTAATATATTGCAGACCCTAAGTTAAGATTTAAAATATTTAAAAAGAGGGACATAACCTAATGTGGCTTGAGCAGTAATGAAAGCCATTGAAAAGTAGTTTTAAATCATTCCCTTTGGTGTTCTGAACCCAGAACAGACATCACTGTGAACATTCCTTCATGTAAATCAGATAAGTGAAGCAGACAAGATTCCTACCTCAGTTAATGCAACTGAAAGTAACTGGAATATTTAACAGACTCAATGAAAATGCAATATTGGAAATAGATTCAACTATATATATATAAATATATATACCCTTTTTTAACAGGCTTAAATATTACTTAAACATAAATATGTAATTCTACTTATATATGGTCTCATAGAAAGCAAAACATTTTAACACACTCCACACACAGAACTGAAGAACCAGCAGTCTAGCATATCCAAAGTAGTTACAAAACTTTTAAGCAGTATTCAAAATGTAGTGGAGGGGGAAAAAAAAAAAAAAAAAAACACCACCAAAACACACACCCCACTATCAGACTTTTACTCAGAAGTGCCTTGGTGGAAATTTGGAAATTCTTACCAATTTCTAAGATAAGACATGTGCTGTAAGTTGAAAGGAAAAGCAGGGGTTCAAAGTTCACTTTGTATATGAAAAACAAACTATGACACATTATTGGACATAAAAGCCATAAAACCATAAAAGCCATGGTTTTAATTTCAGCGTAGGAATGGTTTCTATTTTCAACAGTTTTGATTTATTTTGATCACAGGTATTTTTTCTTAATGATCAAAAACCTTTCTTTTAAAGAGCAATACTATATTGTATTTGGAGGCCATCATTTTATCAGGAGAACTTTCTCATGGGGGATGTTATTTTCACTGCAGTTTTTCAGGCTTTCCTGTTCAGTCATCAATATATAACAATTAACAAAGGACATATTACCTAGCTCTTAAGCAAGGAACAATCATGTTACATTGTCCGGAACCTCAGCCCGATTCTGAAATCACTGCAGAGAAAGATAAACGATATTTCCATTGCAAAGTCTCCACAAATAGTTCAATGTTTTAACAGCTTGCTCTCCAGATAMACCTTTCCTTAGCTTTTCAAAAGCTACAATATCGGATAATATGAAAAACACAAATAATACAAAGCTGAAATTAGCTTTATAAACCTAGATCCATATGTAACTTGAAAAATCAGGCAAGGGCAAGAATGGCAATCTTTCTTCAGATGATCTCTGCTGGCTCAAAGGGCTTGTATACAGCCATGACCTAACACAAATTAAGGAACTCCAGAGCAGAGGGGTTGTGGCCACATCAGCACAGTGCTGCATCCCAGCTAACAAGACCTGACAAGGATAATAATCTCACATAGTGATGTATTGGTAGAGCTAAATTGTTCCTAAATTGCTCAAATTTGCATTGCTGTGCAGTAACAGGAAGATCATCCTCAGCTAACCAGGATATTTTCACCATGACACAACATTGCGTGGTAGAAATACACTCAAAAAACACCAGTCTTGCTGCCTTTAACAACTTTTTTGTTAATATTGAACATGCATATGTAAAAATCACACACTTCTCTCTTCAAAGCAGAAAAATATCTGAACCAGCAAAGATTCTGAAGTTTCAGAGGAAAAGACCTTTCTGAATTATTTATGACTATGCTATCCATCTTAACAGATAAAAACAAATCAGCAATAAGCAAAATGTTACCACAAAGCAAGCTACATGAAAGCTTTTCTCTTGGAAAACACATACAACTATAGCCCCAGAGCAGTCTCTACAGAATTGAATTTATTCTATGGAATAAAACATTTTATAACATTCATTTTACAGCATTCACTTGGGTTGTTATTTCCCCAAAATGCATCATGCCATTTTCAAGTTCTGTCCTTTTAACCCCCGTGCACTTAATGGCAAAGATCCAGACGTGCAAAATACACCTTTAGTGGGATTCTCCAGCACACTCTGCCCACAATGAGAGAGAACTATTTTCATGGCAGATTATCTTTGGCTGAGGACAGGAAAGCATCAAGATTTTCAAAAAGCTGAACAGCCACAGTGTACTCACATTTGTGTAAAATCATCTTCCCAAACAGCACTTCAACGATGCTTTCAACAGCACTTCTGGGATTGTCCKCCACCTCAGAGTGGCAAGATCAAGGCCTCCCTATGCAAAATTCCCAACTTTCTCTATGCATTCYGTTGTATTAAAAGTTGCCCTGGGTTCTTTTTCTCCTTTTTGTTTATTCTTCTATGTTATTTGACATTTGATGAGAGATTGCCCTCTCATCTGACTTAAAGGTTTACAATTCCTTCATTAAAGTCCAGGTACTTTTACATTATTTTCTTATGAAAGTCTCCTAGAATAAAAATGCTTAGATTAAGAAGTGCACTAAAACAGGATGGGACTCAATTAATACATTAATTAATACATTAATTCGTCCTTGACTTCTGCTATGAGCCAAAAAAGAAAAGGAAACCAAATGGAGAAAAGCTAAAAATTACAGAGAATGAAAGAAAAGAACTTAGATCAATTTAATATTTCTACCCTTAACTACAAAGATCAAACTGCTGAAAACCCTCTTCTTTTCAAGTCATTTATGGTGTTACAACATCCAGTTTCAACTGAAGATAGTTAATTTAAACTCCTAGTCATAGACACTTCATGTAACACAAAAATTTGTTCACTAATCTCCTTTTTAAAACTAGAAACACGAGCTGGGGGTATAGCATAGGATGCCTATCAGCAGCATGCTTTGTGTTTTTATTTTTTGACCGAACATTTCAGAAGCAAATGGTGATACCCTTCTTTCTGTTTTGGATTTTCCAAGTAAATTATAATAAAAAAGATGATACAAATAATTTATTCAGCATGTGTATCTTACTATTTATTAAGGCTTGTAGAGTAGTTAAGGAGTGAATGAGACATCAGAAAAAAAAAGTACAAGTCATTTTTTATGTTACAACCACTATTATTAGTGCTTATAGTGCTGCACTTTCTCTAAAGACCCTCACCCACGATTGTGTATCTTATGTATCCATGCACATGGAAGACATAAAATATATGTCAAACAAAATAAAGCAAGTTATTAAGTCAAAATAGACCCTAAATCTTAGTGGAAGTCAACAGATAAACATACTATAGGTCTAGTATAGCCTAAATACACAATGCATAATTCAGAGCTGAACTAAGTTTATAACTTATTGCAATATTTCTTATTCAGAGAGAGGTCTGGTATATTAAAGCTTGGTTCAGTTACTAATTCAGCAAAACTCCTGAGAAACTTCTCTTTCTTACTTATATATTTATTTTTTTAAGCAAGTACAGTGGTATCTCTCCCATGATAGACTAGCCTGGGAAGAAAAAAATGTGGTCTGAATTTGTCTATAATTAAACACAAAAATTTATTGCTATATTATTTGTACTCAATGCTCTCACTGTCACATTCATACACATACAGCTTATATAACTCCAATATGACTTCTGGCAAAGACTTTTTTGTTGTTTTTCTCAGGCATCCATCCCTTTGGATTCTACCATATACATTCTGGTCGTCAACAGTGCAGAATCAGTTGAAAATATTTTGGAAAATGGTTGAAAGTGTAGCATGAGATTTAAAACTTAACAGCTTTGCAGAAACACTCGTCATTGTCACCATTTAAAAAGCAGTGATATTTATGACAGCATCCATCATTACAACATACTGATATACAGAGATTTTCATGGATATTAATATTTGAGTACTAATCATGAAATATGGGCACTAGTGAGCTCTGCAAGGCAGGTGTCTCCCTTCTGTCCCCTACTCTATAATTGCCTGCTGTTGATTCAGTTATTGAAAGAACTTAGATCTTTGGCATGAAATGTATTATTAAGCATGTTTGATGACAAGGTGTTGGTCTTCGTAGAAAGCCAGTGGCTTAAATGGAAAACTAAATCACATTTGCATTATAAAATAGGATCACATGAAAAATAATTATCTTCCTTATGGTTCTTTAATAGAGACAAAAAGACAGTCAGGAAAGTTAAGACTGCTTAGTCAATGAACTCCAATGCATACTCACCTAACTGACAAAATGCCACTACATCAATCAATCCAGTGTATTTATCACAATCCAAAGAGCTACCCAATGCAAAGAGAGTTACTATTTACAAATAAAGTATCATTTTTGTAAGCAAAAGTATTTTAACAATCAAAACAAACAGCTGTATGTAGAAACAATGCTGCTGTTCAGTATCTACCATTTTCTCCCAGCGTCTCAGTACACACTTTTTTCTGCCTTCATTATTTCCTCTGTGTTTCAGCTAAACAGCAGGTATTTTCATTTTCCAAACCGCATCAGGAATCTCCTCATAAGAGCCTCTCTCCTCTCCTCTCATTTCCTAACATTCCTAGTTAATTTCTACTTATTTATTCTTATTAAGGGTTGTTCTCAATAAAAACTATACTTTCCAAATAAAAAAGTTAGTTCAAAATTGTTTAGTAAAAATATCTACAAAATTTCATTTTAATAGACAACTATTGCCCCTTCAATTAATTGTTGCAGCGCAGTACAATGACAAATTTGTTGTAGCCATTTAAATTGAAAGGCAATGGTATCCCACCTCAGTCAGTATACGTCTTGCATATTTTCTTATTTCTTTCACATTGCTTCTAAGGCATTGTCCATGAACACAACAGTTGATGAGGATGATAAGTGCATGATGCAACCCCTCCCTTTTATAATCTAAAATAACAGATTTATGATTAATAATTCCTTGAATGTTGCTTTCTGTTTTGGGCATGTGAAATCCTGGAAATATATTGCAGTTTCTGATTTAAAAAAAAAAAAAAAGATTCACTTATATCTTAAAATTAACATTCTGTTGTTAATTTCAGATATAAAAATTAAAAGGGGAGAAGTATTAGTCTTCTTTTTCTTTTGTGTCAAGTTTCTTAATCGAAAATCCATGTTAAAAGAAAAAAAAAGTTGAATAAATGAACCACTCACAAGGCAAACTCAGGATATGACAAATTATAGGACAATACTTAACTTTATGCCAGTGCCCAAATAGCATATTTTCAGTGACAGCCTTGTCATCATTATTAAGAACTTCCCCTGTGTCTAAGTGATGAAGAAACACATTGCAGACAAACACATTAATCTTTCCACACAGTACAATGTAAAACCTTAATTACAACCTCATGCTTTCCCCCACAAACACACAACATACCACAGACTTTAACCATACTTATGTCAGTCCTCAAAGTCTGATGATGTTCCTAAGATTTCAGTTAAGGCTTTGCACTGAAGTATGAGAGAGATCAGTATATTGAATACAGTATGTTTTTACCCCTCAGACAGAAATTGGAAAAGAACCCAGGAGATGCAATATGTTCTGATGGATTTGGGGCTGCAGACTGGTGTGGATATGCAGACACCTTGCACAGAGGCGTTTTCCCCATGGGGACTCAAGCCCTGTTCAAAGTCATGGACAGAGCCTCCCACAGAGGCTCAGCGCAAGGATGAAAACTACACAGGATAAAAGTGACACACTGAATGCCCCTTCTGTGTGTGCAACATGCAACTGGGCGTCAACTTGCACTGAAAACTCAGTCACTCTATTACTCTACTTTGCCAATACTTTACTTCAATGGAAGCCCGAACAAGAACTGGCTGAGGTTCCATTAAGATAAAAAAAAAAAAACCCAAGGCTTTCTGTGAGAGTAAAACAATTAGAGTAACTGAAGGATCAGGGTTAAGTGTTTTATTTATTCTTTTAATCCATCAGCACAAGGACTGGAATCCAATTTTGCATGGATCTCCCATAAAAGCAGAATGATTTTTCTTTTTCCAGAATAACATTACTGCAGTAGCTCTAGGAGAGCTACTCTCTAGGAGAGAGACTGCCAGGCAACAGAATATTGGTGAGATCAGCCTAGGAGGTGAAGGATGTGGGCGCAAGCACAACTAAGGAATTGAAAAGGCAGCAAGATCCTCCTTCTCTGATATGCAACTACTCACAATCTTTCTGTTACAATAAGTGGAGAAAAAATCTCTATCTATTCAGCAAGGAAGATCTTACTCCCATCACTAAACAAACCAAAAAATAATTCCATAGCTATATACGTAGAAGCTTATTTGATTAGCAGAATATGGTCATATGCTGAGTAAAACATCAAAACCATAAAGATCATTTGATTCCTGCTTGTCCCTGGATTTGCTTACACATTACAACTCATTTTCCCATATAGGAAGCTACAAAAATTGGCTTCTGCTCCTGAAAAATTGCAGGTCATCACTCCATTTGACCTCCATCCTGTATTATTGCAAAGTTACAATTAAGGATTACCCTTGAGATCATCAAGACATGTCAGTCAAGGTACTTCAGCATTGGAAGCAAGGATTCCCAAGGTTTTGTTCAAAGATACAACTTATTAAATGGGCAACAAAATTCACCTGCACAATGTTCAACAGATGTAACAAGATATGTCTTTCATATACAAAATTGTAACAAAAAGAAGTCAGGACCATTACTTAATTTCTGCTTGAAGGGGATATATGCAGCCTGACTTGTTCTGGCAACCTTCTGCACTCCCAATCTAACTAGAAGGTACACGTAAACACCGCAGCTACTCAGATAGGCAGAAAATGTTGATTTCTCAGCTGCTAAACACAGAAAAACATAGTCTCACTAACAAGATTTTTTGCAGCTTTTCTTTGAAACGTGTAAAGTGCCACAGCAAATCTGATTCTATTTTATACACACATACTCATATGAAAGGGAAAATGTGCCTCTATCTACTACTTCAAAATATTATTATATTATATATTATCAGCACAATATTTTAAAATCATGTTGTCTTCAGAAGTATGTCAAAATTTCATGGTTCATGAAAATTTCCAGAGAACAAAATGATTTTTAGAACTACCTTAGGAGACACATCTTTCCACAAAGCAATTCAAAAACCTTCCAGAAAAAAATGTGAGGCAGAGGTCTGCTTCTGGGACATGCTCGGAACCTCCAATTGTGCCTCTCAGCATAAATATCATATTCAGCATCCTACAAGACACATTCAGCAAACCAGTGCCAATGAGATGAGACTATGCTATCAGGTTCTGGTCATTTTTACAGAGTTTTAGTAAAGACAAAGATCAAAAGAAATGTCTGTATCTGGTCTTCAGTAGATTTACATCAGCTCAGCTGCCGATATTTCTTAATTCACAATGAAACTGTGCAGGGCACCATTCATAAATATTTATTCAGAATGTTAGACAACTGAGTTTTAGTAGTGTGCCAAGCTATAAACTAACTGAAAGACAATTTGTTCTTCCAGAGAACACATATCAATGCACCCAACTTTCTCTTCAGGCAGCAAATCTTCAGGCATATCAGTTCCATTTACTTTTAGTAACTTAGTAGTAAGTCAAATAGTGATTATTTAGACTACCAAACGTGCTGGAATTTAGATTGTGCGGTAGACCCACTATTTGTATTGTTATAGGATAGAGCTCAATCTCATCTTGAACATGAAAATTATATGTAATGAGTAATTTCCTGAATGGAAGATTGCCTTATAGAGCTATTTATCCATTATAATAAGTTATTTTTAGTGATTATCTTAAGTGAAATAAAATTCCTAAAGAAATAGGAACCATGCATACACTACAGCAGTTTATTTACTTAAATATTACATAAGCATCATGCATTCAGTAAAATCTACATGCTATTACCATTCATCTACTTTGTTTCATATGAAATATCCAATCTTTGACTCTTAGCTTATACTAAGCTCAAAGGTGAGCAATTCCACCTTAAGAAAAATATCACTAATAGACTCCATAGACGTGTAAATGGTATTAAAAAGGTCAAAAAGACCAAAGTCTGGCTTTCATGAGGTCTCACAGCTACAAGGCGTTTGTCTTTGTTGCCGGTGCCAGTTAAGGCATGTCTGGCTTATTTGATCCCCCAGATTAATACAAAGAAGATATCTGAACTGTGAAGAAGGAGAAAAAAAGGCACAACAGGAAGCTTAAATGCAGCCATATGGACCATCTGATTCTTTCAACCTCTTAACAGATGAGGGTTGAAATAACTTCCTTCGCTTATTAGCTAATTAAATCGCCCTAACAGTGTATAAAATGGCTATAATAAAACTGAGTTTAACCATAACCTCCAGCTATGTTGCATTAAGTCTCACATTCTAGTTCATCTAACCATACAGCATACAACCAAATTGAGGTATAAACACAAACTTTCTCAAGTTAAAGGATGAAGCTAAAAGTATCCCATTTTAGAAGTAATAGCTCACAAGAAAACACAAAAAGTACTTAAAAAATTTGCTAAGATATATGGAAGACTTTTTACACAGATTAAATAATTACCTTAACATGTCATTTATGCCTTTGTCCTATTAAATAGTCTAAACTTCTACTAGCAATTACCTAATACTACATGTAATACTAGATAAATATTATCTAAAACAGCACAGCTTTTTTTTTTTGATTGCTTTTTAACACCAGGAATCCTTCAAAATCAAAATCATACAACAGCTGAAATTTCCTTTTTGAAAACAAAATGTTTTGCTTTAATGTGCACCACAGCAGATAATTGCTTTCTTTCCACAAATCACAAATTGATATTAATGATCACAGGTATTACTGATTCCAATACATTCATCAACCCTTCTTCTTTCAGTTCTTCCTTTACCAAGGTCAGATAAATTGTTATTAATGCAGCTGAAAGAACTCCACAAAACAGGTTATCTAATGTAGAGCAAGGCCTGTGTTTCTTTCCAGAATGCCTGAAAGCTCCTTTATATTCTGTTATCTCCAAACAACAATTGTGCCTTTCAATGTATATTTATTTCTCCTACGTAGGAATAGCCAAAGTAGGTTTCTACAACATATGACTTCCATCAGAAGATGTGATGAACGACCCTGTCTCAACAGTCCAAGGAAGAATTCATCTGTGCTTACTGAAGTAACATGACTGCAACAAATGCAGTCCTCGCAAGTCACTGTACACTAATTGACATGCACTGTAATCTTGCTAGCTGATAACAAACTCCTTGAATATAAGTAAAAATAAGCTCTAATCTGCAACTTTCAAGGATATTTTCGTATCAATACTTTGACATGACTCTTCCTTAAAATTCAAATTAATCACAATTCATATGGTGATGCTGCCAAAAATTGAAAGCAAAAGGTGTATTCTTTTAGTCAAAGAAAAAATTGTCAACAACTTCAATAGTCTGTTTTTCACCATCATTTTATAATCAGTGAGTATTATACAAAACTGCAGTATTGAGTGATCTATGAAGCAGCAACCCACTGAAGAAGAAAGCTGTCCTTGCAATTCAATATATTTTTTTTCCTTACTATTAAGATGAAATTCACTGGAGTATGAGGAATCCAAGCAGAACACTCTGCATCACCTTGCACTAACTTTTCACTAACTTGCTTTGTCTACATTATCATAAAATCCAACAGGAACATGTTCCCACCTGTTAGTTTGTAAATAGACCAATAACGGCTCAGGGAAGCAATACTTGAAAAAGCAGGATTTGCAATGATGCCAAAAGGAGCAGGAAGGAAAGGAAAAACCAGTAAACGGAGAAGTCATACTCTGTGGATCTGGGAAGACTACCCATTCTCTTCTTACCAGTATTATTATTTGATTATCATGAGTTAATGTGAAAAACAGTTTGAGTAACAGCTAGGATAAAGTTAATGGATCGTTAAAGATTTTATCTAAAAGGAGGGCTAAGTTACACTTTTAGCTCTAATGAAGACGCAGCATACACAATGCCCTGCCAGTAAAGTGGGAGCAACATTCATTACTCAAGGTCACAATTTTTATTGCCTTTTAAATCCAATGCAAATTGCCATCCTCAACACAGTCATCTATACCCCTGGGATGCAAAACTTCTACCTGGGACTGCTCTCAACCTGCTAATTTTCACAGCCCCATTTTTAGGGGATGGAGCTGTGGTTCCATGCAACTCTTTCTCTACTGTTGACACCTGTAGTGGTTTGAACATAGGAAATTAAGATGGTGTCTTCCTCTTTGTTCTGTCCTGGCTTGGTAGAGTGGCTATGCTGCACCATCATTTATTTTAATTTTATGAATGTGCAGTTTCACAGACTTACAAAGCATAAGGTATTGGGAACACAAAGTGTATTAGGTATTTCATTCACTCAACATGCATAAGTTTCTCATATTAGAATTTAGGATAAAGAGCAAATTATTTACTACCATCAGAACAAATGCATTAATAGATACTCTAGCTTTTACTTATTAGAGTTTTCTAATGCAAAATTAAAAGACAATATGCATTAAAAGATAATATATTTTGGAGAAGAAAAACTTGCAGCTTAGCAGCCTCCATCATTGAATTACACAAATGTATAGCAGAGATTAATACCTGGCAATTCCATAAATGCTTGTATCTCCAGCAAAAAGGCTGGAAAGGCTCCTCTTTAAAAAGGCTAAAAGTTGCACAAGCTTTTCTCAGATTATGCTTATCTCTGCATAAAGAAACTCTCGGTCTGAGAATGATAAACATCTTATTAAGGTATACTTAGAGATAGGACCAAATCAATCCTCTTAGAAAGAATAACTTCCTGCTTAAAAATATTACATTTCATTTTGAATATACCTATTACACCAGTTATTTCCTATATTTGAAATAACAAAGATAATAAAGCTCTAGTTTTCAAAAGCACCTCTGAAACATTTAGAAGCATTCCTTTACAGACTTACATTTTCATTTCAACCTTTTTTAGTATTTCAAGATTCAAAAGAGCTCATCAATTCAAGAGAAAATAAAAAGTCAACTAGGTTTTAATAATTTGTTTGGGGTTGCAGCTGGTTCACCACATTTTGTAAGCTGATAAAAAAATTACATTTCTACTTTTGCTACAAGAAAATACCCTCAATACTTACTTCTATTCTATTTGGATTTTTGGAATGAAAAACTTTTCAGACAATACGTTATCACTTTCCCTAAAAGCCATAGTTTCTATTTAATTTTCATTTTACCTTTTCTTCCTGGAAGAAACCTGTTTAAGGCTTTTTCACTAAGAGGATGCTTATCTTCAAATATGAAATAATTGTCATCAAACATGCTGCCTGATAACTAGTCAGTTCACTAATTGACTGGACTATATATTCCTGAATTGAAATAAAAACAATTATTGTTTTGTATATTTTATGTAGATGCATCCTCCTATAAGTACTGTATATGGAAAGCCTGCAAAAATCTTAAGAAACATTTAGACTGTCCATGCATACCCGAGCAGTTAGATATTTTTACATTTCTCTTAAAGACAAAAAGTGAGATGAATAATGATTAAGCAATTTTCTCACAAATTGTCAAGGCAGAACTAACAACAGGACTCACATTTCCCAGTGAGTTTTACATACTGGCCGTGAAACTATCCTTTTTCATTTAATGTCCTTATCGTATGAGCTGATATGCCTGGATAATTCATTAGGAGAGCAGGATGAAGAATAGCAGCTGGTGGAGCAGTAATACTCCAGTTTCAATCAAGTAAGCCACAGAAAAATATCCATTATTATGCAACCTCCTCGTTACCATTGAAAAACTACCCATTGGATAAAGGAGTGGATGTCAACATAAACTCGTCACACAAGCAGTGCAGGCAGCTACGAAGAGGAACTACAGGAAGACTGCAGGAAGAGATCCTCATTTACAGTATTAGTCACCTAAACTTAATTAAGCAAACGTCCAAGAAACAGAGACTGCTGGAACACAGCGCAGTTTTACCTGCCAGGGATACTGATTCTGCTGTGATGTTTTTCAGTCATTATGCTAGAGCAGACCATAAAAACCTTCCTAAATTCTCAGCAGACTACACAAACCACTTCAAAACTTTCAGAATCATTAGTGCTGATAGCAACAAAGAAGCCATTTCCTCAAATTCAATTTAGTTTTTTTTCTCTCATCACTGCAAGCATAACTTGGTTGCACACTATGATCAAGCAAACTGAAAGTCAACTGCTATTGAAGACAAAGACACATAAGGACATCAAATGAATCACAGAAAACACATCACCGAGTTCTGTTTCTCTTTCCACCACCAAGATCAGGATAATAGCTTAATGGCAGGCTTCTTGACTACTGAACTTTCAGACTAATTGAAAAAAATACAAATATGCTTAGAATAAGCCATTTCTAAAAATATGGAGTCAATGTATCCCTCTACTCCAACAATTCTGTTACTCTGCTAGTATGAGGTTGCGTTGTCATCAAGCTGGAATTCACTTTGGAACAAAGATATACAGAAGTATCAATAAGAACTATGAAATAGCCAGTGGGAGACTCCCAGTGCTGAAATAAGCCTTCAGGAAATCAACAGGAAAATTCTGTGCTGCTGTGACTTACTAGGCTAGCATGCAAGCAGCAGGGTAAAACAAACTTTATATTATTTGAGGGAAATCATGCTTCAAGACATCTTACTAGCCATAATATATAAAAGAATAAAATAAGAATATTGGAAGATTCAATCACCCAGTCAAGTAATTTGCTTATTAGGTTACTCTTTACATATCACCAAGGTCTCATGCCCAGAGGACAAACAAAAACCTACTCTCTAGTATAAATACATTTTACTGCCAATCATCCCAGACAGTTTAAGCAACACTAGGTGCTTTAGAGTCCAAAGTAAACAGCAGCAGCGTCAAAATTATCATAAACTCTAAAGCCACATACTTCTACAAAAAAATAACACGTGGAACAGCATTTTAGATACAAATATAAGTACCAGTAATGCACGTGTATTGATTGCAATGTAAGAAAGCACTAAATAGATATTCCCACTTCAGAAAACATTAGCTTTGTTTTCTCATGTCTCTCATGGCTGCAGCATGCACCTTTTCAAGCAAACACTTCCTTTCACTCTCCTCTTTCCTTGATCTCTACCCTTGCACATCAGCATCCCCCGCCCTGCTAAGGAGTTGGTTCATTCCAGGCAGAAGTCAAAAACTAAACCTGTTGGTTGTTGTCAAGAATGTAAACAGCAAATACGATTTTTGTATTAGAAATCTCAGGTTGATCAATTATTATTTTCCTGTAACTACAAAATTCTGAGTCTAAACGAATTTCTCAAATATCACTTAAAGTTACAGAAAAACAGAGAACAGAATTCTCTGTTCTTAAAGTTTATTCCACTATAATAATTAATAATATTATAATAATAATGGATTTTTTCACTCAGGTAGGGTATCTTGAACTTAAGTTATTCCAATGAAATATATGCTCAGGCTTTAGATATTACTGAAGTTAAAACACCATCTGTAGTATTTACAAATCTCTGTGCTAGTGTATATAAAACCTAACTTCCCAAGCTTAGTATTCTGTTCTTTAACATTTATTACACTCTTGTTACTATTTTCAACTACTTTTAAATATAATTTCTGTTGAGTTACACTGTGAAATCATTTTCTGTAAAGTATGCTTACAACATTCTTTACAGCAGAGTAGAATATATAAGAAAAAATATATTCACTGTTTTATAATATAAACACATGCTACATCATAACTATGTGCACTGTAAAATTCATACACTATGAAACCAAATTATTTAATCTCAGTTCGAATTTTAAAAAATCATTAGAGAAGAGGGTGCCTGAGCACATACACACAAGGTAATTGATATACATTTCACTGATAGATTCACGTTACATTTTAGTATATATATTTTTTCTCACTTTAACTTTGTTTTCCATGTTGACTTTTTTGTATATTTTGTGTATTGAACCCTGGCTTGAAATAAATGGATTCAAATAAATGGATTCAAATAAACAGCATTCAGTGCCAGAATTGCTATAGGCACATATTTTTCTTTCAGTGGTCCTGGGAAGTGGTTTGTTAAGCTATTGTCCTCAATTAAAAACTCATGTGTTTGTTCAGTACAATATGGGTCGCTGCTTTGAATGAAAGATTCCCTTGACATGGCAAAACCTCTAATTGTAACAAGTCTATGCCAAGTATGTTTAACCAGATGCAGCCCCGGGTTTGATTAGCAGCCACTGGATTCCATGTAGAATCAGATAATGATGGTTTTGCTTCTCTCTGCTGAGCAAACATCCTCAGCTTTTAATCAATTATGTATGTGTATCTAGATATGTATGTATGCATATATGTATGTATCTAAAAACTTCTACGAAGATAATTATGAGCAGCACAACTATTTTTAAACTATACCTCATTTTAACTTATTTGACCTTTTGACTGTTTAATCGAAGGAAGACCTGTGCAATACCAACTAAAAATAAATGGAATAAAATATTTATTTTGGCAAATACCATATAGATATAGTAGAGAGACATGTGGTGCATGGAAACTTTTTACCACACATGTAGATTGCAGAAAAGGCTCTGGAATACATTTTTGTTTTCCCACTTGTGGGATAGCATCTATTGGATAATGATGATATTAGAACTGCAAAGACACGTGCCATTTTGGAACAACATTCCAATACTACTTAACTATGCCTGGGGGAAGGTGGTGAATGTTGATGTTTATTTTATTTAAGAGTGAATATTAGTTAAGTTTGCTAATATGATTTCAAGAATGTTTTGGTCTTTTCCTATCAGATTTTATTTTAGTTTTATTTGCATATACATAAAGGACTTTTAGTGATGGAAATTAAAAATCAAAGTTCTATTCATTCATTTAAACTTGTACTTCCTTTATCTCAGATATAAAAATAGTCCTATCATCCATACTCCAAAACAATCCACAAAATATCTGAAATCATGCAAGAAACGTCCTTCTTGTACATACTATATACACAAAAAAATCTTTAATTTTATTCTCTACTGCTCATTTTGTTTAGTTCAAAAGAACACAGAGAAAAAGAATGAAAATTAATGACCAGTGAGGATCAGTCTTTACTCTGGAAGATAAATGTAAAGCAAACTAAAAATAAAAAAAGTCAAAAACAAACATTCCACTGAGGATGGTTGGAGAGAAAGTCCCCAGTCTCTTCCAAAAGCTCATTGTCCACAAATTGCACCAAGCCCTATTCTTCAGTATTGTCAATGGCACATTCACCTCTATACCGACACACCAACGCAAAATTATTTAATTCTTTAAAAACTAGTATTGTTCTTTCACTGAGTGTACATGTAACCTAATTACATGAAGTATCTTTTTAAGAAAAGGAATATTGAAAAATAATATGACTTTTTTTCCCTCGTGATGAAATTAATGGAAGTCCCATTTCCTCATCACTTCAAGGGTGCTGAATGGTGCTCACTGGTGCTCAAGCTTCCAGGTTGTTGTCATTTATGAACAGCTGGAAGCAGTATGAAAAAGTTCCTCAAGCTCATTCTCTGTCCATCAGAATCTTTAGCCCAGAATTGGCTCTAACTCAGAGTTTCAAATTTTCTATTATAATAATGTGCAGGGGTGAGAAGAGAAAGAATAAACCTCAGGGTGCTACACAGCTTACATTACTGGGCTACTAAAAATATTTCTGCCTTTAACAATAAATGGAAAGTAGCACAGAAAACATTTCAAGCTTTCATCACTAAAGCAGGTTCTATTTTATTTTTATGCTGAAAGCTAATGCAGTGCAGTCTTCTAGAATGAAGTATGTGCACAATTTCCTGGATATTTAAAGATAGCAACTTCTCCTTATACACTTCACAACAAGTTTTCATCACACAGATAAGAAGATACAAGGTTGAGCAGCACTCAAAAGTCAGTACAAAATTATCTTCAACTAAACTTATTTCTTATGTTTACTTTGCAAAGCAGAAATTTGGGGGAGGGAAGAAGAGGCACGAAGCATTGCACTACTTTGCACCTATGTTCAGCTACGGGTACAGAGTTACACTTCTGTGTCATACTACAGGAATACCTACTAATTCCTCCTTCTGTATTTTGTTTACTTGATTCACATAGCACTGCTGAACATACTGCTTTTACACTATGTATTCTTCATTTTCTAGCATGCTGCACATAACTCTCATGCAGAAGCCACTAGATTTCCATTTGGTAGCTCATAAACCAAAAGCTGTCTAATATTACCAAATATATTTTTGAATACATGAAGATTTCATTTGATTCTAAAAGAAATTGCCACATTTTAGGAAAAAAATCACTGTCTACAGACAACTCAATAGAATAGCAACTCTGCCCACCCGCAATCAGGTGTGACATCAGGCCACAGATGTAAATAAATTAGTAAATGCTCTTCTCTCTGTTGCTGCTGCAATTTGACTGCGAGTTAGTTAATCTATTTATGCAAGCTCAAGCATTCCTAAATTACAGCACTAACATCAACACAGATACGCTTCATAGGCAGTAAACCTGAAAAAAAAAAAAAAATTGCAGAATTTCACTTTCAATACAAAAAATGGCAGGGGAGGGATGGGGGCAGGGGGTAGAGAGGTAAGGAGATAAAATAAAACGTGACCCTGGGAAATGGGAGATTTCAACAGGTGATCCAGAAACTATATTTTAACAGCCTAATCCCCAGCTGTACACCCCTCTGCACAACTGTGGGATAATGGGCACAAACAGTGAACTCCCTGAGAGATAGGAGAGGTTTCCAACACTGCACTCATCCAGGGACTCTAACRGTTACAGGAAGCTGGTGAGGAAGACTAGGTAACCTTGCGGAGCAGCTCGTTCCCTGGCTTCACTAGTGATATCCCTCAAGCATGGCCCTTTAAACACAGTTCTGGGTGCCAATGCAACCATGAGCAAAAGCCTTCTGCTTGGGAAAGGAAATAAACTGACACTGCACCCTGAGGATAGAGAAGCTGTGGCTTAGTTAAATCATGTGTGTGTCTGTGCAAGAGAAATTCCAGAGTCATGAGACCTCCACTGAGAAAGCCCTGACACCAGATGTTCACATCAAGGGCTTGCTAGCGCACCAGCTGATCTCAATTGCTGCTGCTGCTGCTGGTGGAGGCACTTTTGGCTCTCCTCTTTGAATTGGGCTCTTGGCTCTCTAGGTGGGGCCACTATTTTAATAATAGATCATTGTATTTCCCACTAGGAGGCCCACTGTCACAGTCCAGAGTAGGATGGGGAGAATTAAGCTCCTGCTTTTTATGCTGCTGTTATGTTCTATCTCACAACCAGCACTGTCTTACTTGGGCGTCTATGGAGAGATCTTACATCCAGGACTTATTTGGAAGAAAGAATTTTCAGATTTGCTTACAAAAAAGAGCTTATAAGCCTGTGTACACAAAATATACAAAATTTAGGAACACTGCCAGAGATCTGACATATTACAAAAAAATCATAGTGTATCTGTGGTCTAATGGATTGAATAAAGGTCTGGTAGCCAGGAATAATCCAATTCCTCCGCTCCTTAGCCTTACTATATGGACAAATACTACATTTTGATAACAAAACAGCTCATACTCAAGCATCTTGCATGCTATACATCTACCTCCTGGAGTTAAGTTTATCCAAATGAACATCAATGAGATGGTCAGAGATGTCCATCTGCTCTCCCAAGGACACAAGCAGCAGACACCACATGCCAGGACTTCCTTTGGCGGAGCCACAGGCTCCACACAAGTTCTGTCAGCTGCAACTGCCTATATGCATTTCCACCACTGCTACCAACTTCTCATCAGGCCACATCAGTCTCCGATGAACACACCATATGCTCTCCTACTGATTTCTGGATTATGACCAATGGTAACTTAAACCCCTAGGCCATACTCATTTAAGGAATACRAAAGTTTCCAGGCTGAAGTAGTCTGCAGTGAATGTATTGTTTAATGCTCACGTTCAAACTTGAAGAATTTTCCCAATTTCACTCAGCAGAAACCTTCATCTGCATAAAAAGCAGAAATGACTTCATGCCTCTGTTTATGAAGAGTAGAAACTGCAGGTACAGCTCCTCTTCACTATACCAGAATGCTTCAAGAATATGTCACTACGGTTCATTTAAAAATCATGAAAACATTACTTTATAAGCGGATAAGTGATGCTCTTTTAGATGCAATGGTATTCAATGCTCACCAAATGTTAGTTTTAAATAAGACCCTGGTTTCAAATCATGACATTTTAAGGTATTTTTAACACTAATATATATTTTCAATCCAGATAACTTTGTGTCTATACACGTATTTACAACGCCAGTATAATTTTTCAGCTGTSAGGGAATTAATTTATCACATGTATCATACCTAATGACTTAACTTTTGGAATACCATATGTATAAATTACAGAACTTTAAAAAATCATGAGAGAAATCAGGAACTGGTAAAATTCTACTATAAGGTAATTAAAAAGTTTTAAAGCATAATTACTCTCATGTGTAATACTCAAAGTGTATAATAAAGTATAATGCAATTTATTTTTTCTTCTATTACACACAGCTGACCTCTGTAGCCTGTTACAGAACTTGGTTCATTCCATATTTGTTAAGTATACCCTATATATATATGGTTTTTAGCATATAAGCCAAATGTCAATAGAATAAAATGAATGAATGTATTATTTACAACACTTAGCAAACACTATCCACAGACTAAAATAAAGTATAACTTGTCCAAGAGGACTTAATCCATTAAAGGCAGAGGAAACCAGCTTAATTTGTCAGAATGGCAGTCATTAACTCTGCAAGGTTATGCAAATACAGCAGATGAATGAGAAAGCGCAGGCCATCCCCACTGTGTCAAACATAAATAAACTCTGGATGAAAAATTTGTTGTGTAGAGAAGGCAGGTAAGAAAACACACTTTTATCCTTTAAAAAGCATCAATTTAAATAATTCTATACATGATGTTAATGTTTTCTGGAATTATACTACTTCTTACATCCTAAACAGCTARTACATTTCTCTGTGATTTGGGGAGGGATTTGGCACTATGTTTTTTGGAATGGGCACGTCAACCGGTAATTTACAGACCTCTAGGCTCTAGGTAATATTTAAATATGAGTATAAACTCAGATTAGGATGTTGGTGGAAAATACTCCTGACATGGAAACTCTWGGATTTTAAAAATATGTGATTTCCCTGACTCCACCAGATCAATATTTAAAAGCAATAAATATTACACCTTGACCTATGAGACAGCAAAGGGGGTGGGGGGTAAGGAGGGTTTATAGGAACTTTCATGTCATTTTGAAAAGGAAATACAAACTGCAGATTGTGTCTGTGTGTGCGTGTGCACATACAGATGCGGCAACAGAGAGGAGAAAAAAAAAGACAAATTGACTTTTCAAAACATAACATCCAAATTTCTGAGGTGCGGCATGTGGGTTTACAAACCACTGCTATCACTTCAATAGCATTACAATAACTTCAAATGTGCAGGGCTGCCCTTTTCTGCTATTGCTGTTGAGATCTTTCAAGCATAGAGAGAACTCTTCTTCTAAACCCATGCACACAMAGATTTAGTTGGAGAACTCATGAAGATAGCAGAGTGCCTTACCTGGGGAAAGGCATATGAATGTAAGAGCTGCTGCTAACTTTAAACTAGGGTCATTAAAAGTCACTCAGGAACAAGTAACCTTAATTGATTACAATTTATGAAGGGAAAGCAGGAGAGAGGAGAGRAAAAAAAAGCACAAAGGAATYTGACCATAGTATAACAGACATTAAGTAGAACGAGGGAAGAAGCACAAATTTCAGGATATCAGACACTAAAGCAGCTTTGAAGTTCTTTTGCTTCTCYGACTGTTTTGTGTGGAACAACTTTTATTACAACTTCTAAAAAAAAAGTGACTCATATATAAATAGCCACAAGTTTCCAAAACACATATGCAAGTCTCTTTGAGATAATTGCTAAACYTTAGGCAGGTAAAGAATGTAAATTGCGAGACAGTGCTTGAGGCAAGGTCCTAGCTTCCTGGGAGCTATTTCAGGAAGAAGCGCGAGGAGGTAATGTTGTTTACATCCTGTTTTTGCAGTTAGACTGCCATGCTCTTTCAATGAAACCCTTAAAATASCATTCTTAAGTTTTCATCACAAGTGAATAAAATCTAGTATAGGTACCTCAGCACCAGTTACCTCCTCATCTTTTTCCAGCTGTCCATCCTGCTTCTTTTCAGCTCCACCATAACTACATAAACCAGAATCTTTCTAAGGCTATAATTTTTTTCTATTTTTTTTCCTGCTCACTCCACTGTTCCTTGCTATTCCCAACTTCTGAAAATGGCATTTTCCCCACCTCAAAAGCTGTAACTTTGTTTATCCTTCAACATTGCTCAYACCATATACATCACATTAACTTTTCCTGTATTTTTAGTAAAGCCCATTCTTGGATCATTTTCCTTAGACTGGCCCCAATTGTACAATAGATGAGAATTTGTTACTGAACTGTAAACTACATTTGTTACTAAATGCTCAGAATGAATAGAGTACCTCTTACAGTGTGCTCGTGTTGCTGCTCTTGATGAGCTTCAAAGTCAACAAAAATCACACAAGGTAATTCTTTCTACCATATAAAAACACTTATAAATTAAAAAAAAGTAAAAGCACCTTGATCTATTTTTCAGCATTAAAATACTTAAATATTCTATTTTCCAAAGTAATCCAGAATGGATTCTTCCTTCTATTCCACTCTATTGTTGTTGTTTTATTGTTTTCTATAGAAGTCAAATGACACATTCCTGCTAACAACTTTTCTTAAGATGTGTAGAAAAAGATATGGAGCCATAGGAAATGCTTCTCTGAAGCTTCACTAATGAGGAAGCGGATCTTAGGGCTCTTGCTGCTATTGGGCTCATTTGTATTTTTTATGAGCTGATGCACTAGTARGTAGAAAAGAGACAGACTCTCTACTGGCAGATTAATCAGCCCTTTAAGGGTGCGCCTGCTATTAATTTTGGTTATTCCTCTACACATCTGTCTCTGCCCAACTGTGACATGATCATTGCTCCTTGCAGCTCACCTAATTTAACCAGTAGCATTTCTCCACTGAAATTTGTCAGCTTGTGTTGTTCTCTAAAATCTAGTTATAATATATGGTAGACCAATGTATCTTTTCTGCTAGTGGAAACAAAGAAACTAGAAATTTGAATTTAAGAGTTGACCGTGGCTTTATTCCATATGTAGAATAAAACATAAGTGTATGTTAAAATATGACATTTACGTTTTATATCATATGACACTGACATGATGGCTAGGGCCATAGTCAATACCCCTACTATTTTCCTCAAGAAAATACACTTGGTAACCCCAGACTGTAAGAATTGTTGATCTCAAAGGGGTTAGCCATACTGTAAAAAAATCTCACAATAGAATGCAGTCTTAATCTTGCTTTGCCTCAGAATCTTATACCTGATATAACTGATTTTCCAATGGAAGTCATGTTGCAGCATTCAGGAAAAAAAAAAAAAAAAAAGATTGTTCTGAACAGCACGGTATTTCCTTTGCCTTGCCAAAGCTTTGGTTTCGTGTGCATCTTAACCCCAAAGAGCAAGGTATATGATCTATTTCTTCAAYGTTTCTTTAATTTCTGCTTGGTAGACTTGACCTGAATATAATAATTGTTATTAACACCTGCTTCTCTCTGAAGAGATTATAATTCCTCCTAATTTCAGAAAGAATATACAGTATATTACCATTAGCGCATTTAAGCTCCAATCCTGTCCCATTACTGGTTCAATTCCCAAGCCCTGCAGTTTTCTCAAGCATTTGACAGAGCTGGTAAATGGGAGAGCAGAATCAGCTGTTCCTCACCCACATACTCGAGCTGCTACATGCTTTTTGTTTGCCTATACAAACAAAAGACTACCAACACATTTTATGTTACCCATGCCTGCCCTTTTATAAGACTCTCAATACAACTGCTTTATAGTTCACCCGATTTAGTAACATCCTTTCAATAATATCTTCAACTTACTTTCACTAACATTCAACATCTATTTAGTTAAATTGTGTTGACACAAATTTGAGCATGTAGATTTGTATAACCTGGATGGAAGCAGCCACACTGCAAAGCTCTAACTATCTATCTATCTAACTATCTACTATCAGTAGTTTCTCACAAATCCTGCCTTCTTCTAGGTCTCTCCTACCAAATCCTATTTTGTGCCACAGCCTGAAGAGGTAAGCAACATTGCTAACTAACATGTATCAGTAAAGGTTTACGCAGAACTGACTGAGTAGGATCAAAGAAAATTTGACGTAGAATCAATGGTCATTCACAAATCACACTCAGACTGTCTCAAAACCTAGATATCTTAAAAAAATGTAGCAGAAAACAAAATTATTTCTTATAAAAATGGGCTTCCATGTCACCTATGAATGAGAAAATTACAGCAAAGTCCTGATACTTGTGGCCAAAGCATGCTAGTAAATACAACTCAGAACCGCAGTTGCCTTGTGGCATACACACAGAAAAGATTGACTTTGAGGCAACAAATTCCAAGGACTCCTGTGCTCCAAAAATTCCAGGCTCAATTACAGCACCTGTATATACCTACACATATATGAAATTATAAAAATAAATATAAAGCAGTTTTAAAGTTCCTCACTATTGGAAATACCTGTAAATTTGATGTATCTTTATGGTAAATTTTTTTTGAAAAGTTTCTATTAAGACAGAACAGTTTTTTCAAATGCTAGTACACATTGCTTACTACTGGAAAAAGTTAACAATTTTGCCAATAGAGGAAGTAGTGACCTAGTAACTCAAAAGATTAAGGAAAGTGTTTAAAGGAATTCTTAATACTATTTTTTTTCATCTCTAGAAGTTCAAGAATCAACATTCTTGATTGCTCATTCTCAGCAGCAGTAATTAACCCAGAAAAGCCTCAACTGGCATCATGCTGCCATAGTGACCCTCTCACCTTCACACAATGCAAAGAACGTTCTGGTGTCACATCTGAATAGTTCCAGTTACCTCATGTCTTGCTTMACTGCAGCTGCTATAAAATCTACTTTAAAATGGTAACATGCCCAGACTAGGGTGTTGGACTCTGAGCTGCAGCAGGAGTAGCCTCAGAACTGGGGAAGAGGATCTTTAACTTTAGGAGAAGGCCCACTAAGAGCCAATAGTACACACATTAAAGAGCTTTAGCTACCGAGTCAGCCCACATACTAGAACTTTCCTTTTATTAGCATCTACTTCATTTTACTTCAATAATTAAAAGTGTATTTTTAAAAAAAATTGTAAGATAATCCAAATGTACAACGAACATGAAGCATGTATGCAATCTGGACAAAAGTAATTCATACTTTACTCCTCTTTGGAATTGTCTAGTGAATGCATATGGCCTTCCAAAATTCTTCATTTCCATGCTAGTGAGTTTTACAAATTCAAGCTGTGGCACTATGTCTTTCTTAGGTTATTACGTTAGTATGGGCTGATTACAATATCTGAACTTCATATTGAGAAATCTAAAATAACAAATAGCTATAGGGTACATTTTCTGACCAAACAAAACTACTCTTGAATTATATTATGGGCATATAGTGACAGCCTATACTATCACATGTGTGAAGTAAACTTTAAAGACTTAGATTAAAATATTTTTCATTAAAACAACTGTGGTTCACAAATCAGAAACAACAACATGAAGCCAGTGCAGAGGTAAAATAAGACAAATATTTCTATTAGAGGAAAAGTCAGTAATACCAGTGCAACTGAGCACTTAAAACTTATATTAAAAGAATCTAATTTTATTGAAATAATAAAGATTAGTTGAAACAGCAACAAGATTTTGGAGTTCACACAGTTTCTTAGATTATGCTTTCTTTCTGATATAAAACGAAGTTAATGTTCTTTAAAACACATATTGTTCAAAATCTCAAATATAAATATTTCTGCTTTAAAGGAATTATTTTTTTCATATGCTGATTATCAGTCCACATGCATTTTGTTAAAAATTTATTCTTGCAAAACAGTGAATCCATAGAAAATCTAGTGAACAAGCCATTTCCAGTGAAGTTTAGAATGAATGCTGTGAACTTGTTAGGCAACAAGAAATAAATTAGAGGTGGGCTGGTTATTCGGAGAAGTATCATCATACAGTTAAATTAGCATTTTCATAATTAAGTTGACTTGTAAAGTTTGAACTAAAGTCCATCTAACTAAAGTCCATCTAACTAAAGTCCATCTAACTAAAGTCCATCTAACATTTCTAACATTTCTAACATTTCTAACATGTTCTAACATTTTCTGAACAAAAATAAATCCACTATAATATGAATCTGGATGGCTAAATCCCCAACATAATCTAAAAGGTAGCAAAGGAAAGGCTGTAGTCTGCAATAAAATGTGCACCACAAATGACTACCCCCCCTTTTACTGGAGTTATTATTTGTTTATAAATCATACTTCCAGTAAATAGTTTTAGTTTTTTTTAAGATTTTTTCAACACTTACGAATAAATTGTTCTCAGATTATATTGGTACATACCTTTCTGCTCTGACTTTCCACAGCACCACTGAATCATTTGAGAGGTATGGAAATAATCAACCTTTATTCTGATCAGCAGAACTCTATCTGCTCCAAAGTCATTTTACATGGGGTTCCTTAGATGCCCACATCGATACTTATAATAGACAGTATGTAAGCCTCCCTAAAATATACTAAAATCTTGAATGTTCTTCATCAGCTTCCTGAACAACTTGGATATAACTCAAGCAAGGCGTTCTTAAATTTCTATCCTCAGACCTTCCTTCCCCAAAAGAATGAGCAGTGAGAAACAACCATACTTCTATTTAGGGGGGGTGGGGGGGGGAAGAGAGAGAGAACATAGTTCCCCAGGGATGTACTTCTCTAGCAGTTCTCTAGCAGGGGGAATCAGCATGCATTACTTTATAGCACTAGGTTCTGCACGCTTAGCTCTTTAGTATATAAAGTCACTTCATCAACCCAATTATTTTTCTTTTTTTTTTTTTCCCCTGTTTTCTTCCCCCAAAGTAACTCTAAACTACTTTAAAACACCTTCATTACAGAAATGATTCAACCAGCACTGCTGCAAACCATGGAAATGTAAAAGCTGTTAAAAATGTATTAAATGCTGTCCATGCCACAAGGGTACTAGTGTAAAATGACCTTAAGTTTAAAGGCTCCCTATGAAGGCAGAACAGTAATCTGCTCTGCTTCTCCTAATGAATAACAAATGGGCCTTCACAATTCATTTAGTTCAGTACAAGCTGCCATTACAACCCATTTTGTTTTTTTAACTTTGTGGTAATGTATCATCTTGSCTGACTTGATGTCATCTTCTAAGAAGGTCACCAAAGGTATGCAATTCTACTCTTCGTAATGAAAAAAGAAGGGGAGGAAAAAGAGAGATGACAAATTTTGACAAAGCACCAACCGTTGCATCCTGATACGCCATATCACACACTGGTGCTCGTACTTCCTGCGCAAAAACACYTCCTCTTTTGTAAAGGAAGCTGGGAAAGTACTGAAGTCTTCAGGGTGACTTGGTGCTCTACAGTTCATAACTGAAATATGACAATTTCTGTGAAATTTAGGAAGTCTTTGGGCTTCTTTCCACTTATGGATTATTTTTGTTGTACCCTAAAATTTAATCAAAATCTGTACATTCAGAAAGGAATTAAAAGACCACAAATATTTATCTTTATTTCACAGGTATTTAGAAACATGTATTGCGTTGCTATGGACAATTAGCCTTTTATCCAATTTTACTTGATAGTTTAACTCACTCGCCCTCAGGTTTTAATTATCCCCTCAGTCTGCACGCTTAGGTCTCAGTTCCTGCAGCTGGAAGTCTGCCTCGGTGATGTTATAACCTTGTTAATGTAACAAAAGAAGAGTTTACTTAAAACTGTACTGACTATGGACTTAAGCCAAATTTACTTGAAAGAGGAAAGAGACTGTCAAAAATCCTACAGTAAACACAGAAATGCAGTTCTTTCATAACCTTCACCTTAATTCATATAGACAAGCAATTTACATGTAAGTGGATTCATATGGCCTGCAAGGGGCCTCCTCTCTAGAGCTGGACTAGGCTTCATACCCTACCCCCATTCCTAACCCCCAAAAAAAAAAAAAAAAAAAAACCCACCAAACCAGCTCACTTTGCAGAAATAGCAGAGAATCTGCAATCTTTTTAATCACAATAAAGCATAATTAAGATAAACATTTAGAAAGCTAGTCAGCATCAATAAAGGCAGCATAATTTCACAAGGCTCATTTCAAGTTCAGTTAGTCCTTTGTCAAATCCATATTTAAAATTCAATAAAGCTCTTATTTGAAGAGTGTAATATTGCACCTCTAATGAGGTAATAACATTACATTAGCTGTAAGTGCAGGTTGCTTGTCATAGGCTGATACCCTCCATTCATTTAGTTGCCAAATTACAGTAGGGATTTCCTAAATTCATCTGTTAATTAGATTCATTTTTAGGCTAGATGCTAACAAAAACTCACATTAGACTAAACAAAACATCACTATTTCAAAGTGTTGAAGGGAGATCTTTATAAGAGGAGAAAAACATAAATTATATTTTTATAATGTAAATCTCAAAATACTCTAGGCAATTTCCATCCTTATTGGATCTTTGTATTTATTTATTTATTTTAGGAGGTGACGTGATGGGAGGAGCACCAGCATATGGCTGGGTGGTACTTGTGGACGCACAGCCAGCTAGCACTTTGCCACAAGAAGCCTAATAGAAACCATGTTTTCATTTCTTCAGCTTTATTTCAGTGGTGCTTTCTGACAAAATACATCCTGTGGGAAAGGGGAAAGTGTTGCAAAACAAACCTGGAAAACAGTCAAGTTTCTTTCACACACTGAAAGTTTAAATATATTTCTGAATAGGTAAAAAGTGGGTGGGGGGGGGGTTGTTTGTTTGTTTGTTTTTTAAGTGCATGTTCTGCTCTGGTAAGAAGGTATTAGGTTGCTAGATGTCAGATGATGCTCTGCCACACTTCCAGGGCACCAGGCCACCTATTCTTTAGGTGTTAGGTAATCAACATCTGCTTCTACGCTACCGAATCATATAAGAGTCATGGCACCAGCTACTGCTCTAAACCCCACAGACATAAGTACGACTACTTAGTTTTTGTTTACATATCACATAAAAAAGTAAAAAGAGATTACAGGTTCTCAAGATACTTATAAGAGACCTGGATAAGGTTGTCCAATTTGAAAAAAATACCCAAACTCAGAACTCATAAAAACTCATAAAACAAAGTCAGTCCTCTAAAAATACAGTGAGAAAGTCACGTATTTTAAAGCTTTCAGAGCAGGGTTTTGAAAGCTCTGATGTCTCCTCACGCTAAGTGCATGACTCCTTCTCAGCCAACCTTAGCATGAGCCGGCCGCAGCCGTGGGCACGGGAACAGACCTGCCCTGACAGCCCTGCCATGCCCCTGCCGGCCGCAGCCGTGTCCTAGGCTCRCACCTGACCACACTTTCTCCAAAACTCTTCCAAGCATGAGGACATAAAAGTAAAATAATAATCTTACCGACATAGATTTAAGTGGCACTCAAATTTTGTCCAATAACTCAAATTCATGACCCACATAATGTAAGGATTTGTAACTATCCAGGCTAGCTTTGTTTCTCTGTTCTGCACAGAGGTGACAAATTATTTCAGCTGTCTTATAAAACCTACCTCAGTTGCATTCCCCTAAGAACCTATCTCTGTTTCCTAACCATGAAGATAGCTCAGAGGGTCTGAAAAACAAAAGAACAAGATTGCAAATTTAATTACTGTCTTTCTGTTAAACCCATATACATCTGCCCTCCTAAAGGGGAGACGAAAACCATGCAAGTTGGCCATGAAAATAATGCAGGATGAGTTAGTCAGGAAGCAAAAGAGAAGAATCCTTAGCGACTAGAAAAGTCATAACAATAGGGCAATCCATAGAGGCCTGTGTGGACTAAGTTTGGTCAGGGTCAAATGCAACAAAGACCAACTACATATTTGAGGCAAGAGTGGTTGCAAACTGGGAAGAATGTAACCACAAAAAAATAGTGTTTTTAAATTTCTACAGTAAGCCTGTACAGCTCCCCTTAGAATGTGCGTATTTCCTAAACTAAAACATATTGCTTTTCAAATAAATTCAGTATTTTATGAGCAGTCTTTCACCTTTATCATTTGATAAGCTTTTAAACGCAAAACACAATTCTTCCAACAAAATAAGACAGCCCTTATACAAATGCTACAGTACTGTTTATCAGTAACTGATGTTTTTCCCTAAAAGCTTTAGAACACTTTGACCAATTTCGAGAGAGATGTACAGACCTTCACCACAATGTATTCTTATAGATTTCATTATATCAGTAGGATAAATGATTTCTCGAAGATAAACGACACTAAGATTCATAAGGTAAATCTTACCGATGTCTTGCCAGGCGGAACGGCTGCCTCATGTTCTTACTGGTTCCTAAGCATCAGAGAGCTCTTACAAATGCGTCAGACATGGTAAGAAAACCTTGAAGTCCATCTTACACCTTATTAAAAGCCAAATTGAGGTAATAGAGCAGTGAGGATCTAAGATTTATTTTTCCACAGTACACAGAGAAACACTTATTTTCCTGCAGTTTTGGTGGAAGAGGGAGGAGGAAGAAAGAAGCGCAAGGAAAAGGCGCTATGAAGTAAATCCATTTACTTCACAGCACACAAGGAGTGTTGGGAAGGCAGGAGAGGCCAGTCAAACCCTTCCCTTCTGCCGTTCCTGTCTGTCTTTAGTAAATTAGTTTACTAAAGCAAATTTTTCCTTTTCACAGAAAACAGCACCATAGACATTTCTAAGCACACTTTATATTTCTGCTTTGGCAATATTAAATAACAATCCAGTAATACAGTTTATATAATACAAGCCTCTAATTTGTTTGCTTCTCCAATTTCCAAAATCTGAGTTCACCTTAAGTCCAGCATTGTCCCACTGGACAGACCCTCAGCTCATAATTCCTACCGTTGAATTGTAATGTCTTGGATCTCAAATACGCAAGATTTGCAGTTGGAAAAAAAAAAGGAAAAAACTGACCCATCATATTTTGAGGTCTAAAAGGCAGAAACATCTGCTAAAATCATATTCAGTTAGTTGAAGGTTAGGAATATGGGAGCCTGCAGTTGATCAGTGCTGCCCTAGGTGTCACGGAGGCCAAGGGGAATTACACTAAGAGGGTTTGAGTAGACAAGGGCATAACTCAGTCAGCTT
>NW_020454760.1:308804-464228 GCF_003342845.1 Nothoprocta perdicaria
TACTATCTGAGATGGAAACTTTCATGTTTCCATGCTGGCTCAAGTTCAAAACACTATCAACCTATTTCATCACTTTTACCATTACTAACTTTTTAGCTAATAAAAGCACTTAAAACAAACAGCATATAGTTTTCTCTAGATCAGTGCTGGGAGAACTTCGGCTAAAATGTTTTTGAGGCTTCTTTTTTCCTTACATAAAAATAATAATAATTAAAAAAATGATGTAGCACAAAGATAAGCAGGAAAAAAAACTAGCCTTTCTTTGAAAAAAAGCTTATAAGCTGCTGTTTCTTCATCTAAATGTTTACATGTCAAACACTACAGTCAGTTAACTTGGAATAATAATATGAAGTTTCCTTAGAAAATATACTTCAAAATATAATTTTCCTTTGGAAGAATCCAGGGTTTGATTTTCATTCTATTCCTTTCATCATTGCTCCAATTTCACTGAATACTAACTCATAATGGCAAAATTTCTGTTCTTCTCTTACTTTTATGCACTACTCAAGTGTTGCATACTGAATATTTCAAACCCATTCAGCTCCAATGTATTTGTTAGTTCAACCCAAAAAATCATTTTCATTTAAAGATGATAAAAAGAGGAGAAATAAGTGTTATGATTTTTACTGAAATTGTTTCTTCAAATTTCCACTTGCAAATAGAAGTCATTTAAATTACCAAAGTAGTATTAAAAGATTCACCACCTCAAACTCCTAGAAGTAGCTTGTGACATCTGTAAACCTGAATCAGTGTGAATTCTGTCTGTCTTGCATGAAATCCCATCCCTAGAGAAAGTAACTGTCATTTCTCATTCTTGCAATCCACTTATTTTCTGTTGTTCAACAAAACAGGGAGGAGGCTATTCAGAGTATGGCCTTTAATATTCTCAGAGTATATTAGTAGACTTGGTATCCTGTTCACAGGGAAAAAGAGGAGAAGAAAAGGCTGAAAATCATCTGATCACTAGCCAGTTTATTTCAGTGTAAGACAGCAACATAGAAGGAAAGTGCTTATACTTAAGAGACAAAATACACTGTCAGAGAATAGTTCAAATACAGTCAAAGATTAAAAAAAAAAAGTAAAAAAAAGTAACCATTTATGGACCTCTCACATCCATGAATTTATCCAACCTCTTTTGAACCAGCTGATGCTATTTGCCCTCTGGGCAAGCAAGTTCCAGGTGTCACCAGCCCCTCCATAAGGCAGGTTTCTTCTACCTCTTTTCAGTCATTGATTAATTTCCACAAGTATCTGAAACTTCTCTTGCTGAGGGATTTGGCAAACAACAGTTCTGCATTCAGCTTATCCCCACCTCTGTGATTATCAGCTTCAACCATATCCTCCTCCACCAGCCATCTCTTCTCCAAAATCAAAGAGACTTTCAGTCTCTCCTTATAAAGCATCTATAGTAACCCCTATAGTAACTCTCTACCACTTAGATTCTTTGGAAATTACTAGAGGAAGTACTGCTGCCAGCAAACCCGCCACTGTGAAATTTTCAACACAAGATGCTTGCATGGGCACTGACCTCCAGCTCCATATCTCTGCTTTTCTGTTAAAGGAGGGTACTGGAAAAGGCTGAGAATGAATGGTAGCAMAATCAGCAAGGAAAGCATGATACTAGGATATAGGGTTACAAGTACAGTTAAAATCCTTTCCTGCCTAGCAGACACCTCTGACCACATGGGTCACAAGAGCTTAGAGGAAATTCTTTACATCTAGAGAGCCAGGAGCAAAGCCTCCTGCTAGAAGGAACAATTCTCAGAAACTCTGTAGGATTAAACTCCAGTAGTTTGGTGAGAACTTTACTCACAGAAACACATGATGCTTAAATGAAAGCAATCATAAAATGAAGAAAAAAACTTGACCAAAAACAATACCCATTCAAAATAACATGTTACTTACTACTATGTTGAATCATTCTTTCTTTCTTGTATTCAGCAAAACTCTTTGTGACATAAAAAGCACAAAAGCTTTTTCGTGCTACAAAAAGATATTCTTCTCTGGGGAAGGAAACACATTCAAAAGTTGCTGCTGTGTTCTTCTGCTGTCTAAATGTGACTGGAAATGTGGGAGATGCTTCAGATCTATTTATGGAGATATCCACATAAAAGCAGGCAAAATCTAGCATCGCATATCATATTTGAGAGAAATCCTAAATTGATCTCACCAACCTTGAACAGAAGGCACAAATACATTTTGGAAGTTAGTGGCTTAATAAGGGAAAAAAATGAAGAGAAATGGCACACTTCCTCCCCAATCTGATTAGATTTCAAATATATCTACTCTATAAAACAAAATCAAAATATGTTATGATTTCAGTCTGAACATATAAGATGCAAGTATACAGGAAGCTGGTGACAGCCATGTGTCTTTAAATATATGAAGTGCTTTTGCAAGCAAACAGTTCACTCATTCTGCTCTCAGAAACATTTTATTGCTTTGTGCCCCTTCATTGTTTACAAAAGAAAAACATCTCTTCATTTTACTCAAGAAAGCTTCTGTTCCAGAGAACAAAGCCTTCATTTGGCTTTCTCTAATCTTTATGGTGCTTGCAAGTTGGTGTCAAAAATGTTAGTCAAGGCATGCTGTGTTACAGGTCTGTGGGGCAAAAGAAGTCACAAGAGACTTTCCACCCAAGTTAGAAGGAGACCACATTACCATTCTAACTACTTCCTATGGAAGTCACAGTTGTATCAACATCCTGCTGTTTTGTTTGTATTTAACTTGGGATATGACTCTCTACAAGCTCAGCATGAATCCTACAATTAAATGGAAGCAGTCCACAGGTTACTAAAAAACGGTCCAGTGTTCTACATTTGAGATGGTTCAAGTTTTTGAGACAATCACCTTGCTCTCCACCAACAGAATGTGCTTAGAGTGTATATTACTACAGCTGAAGCAAGTCAGAAGAGTCTCTAATAAAACTCTACAAGAAGGTCAACTATATTCAGAAATTATTTTTTCTCCACATCTATTTATGTAAGCATCTGTTATCTAGCCTATTAAAATTTTAAATACATATGGCAAAGAAACTATCACAGCTATCTTTCTCAAATACAAACTAAGATTTAGTTATCTTTCTGTCAAACCTAAGATATTTATTTTATATATACATACACACACAAAAGATTACATGCATCCTAGTGTCAGAATAGTACTTCAACGACATATATCAGACCCTGTTATATTTGCTTAAATTTCAAACCAAAGAATATCTTTTAAAGTCACATATCCAGCAATATTTTAACCTAGAGTTGTCTGCAAGAGAAGTGTGGGCCCATTTTAGAATAATCCTTCAATACACTAGCATTTTTTAAAGGAGCCTAAACTAGGCATCTTTGATCACACTTGGTGAGCAAATACCTCAGTTTCCAATGTAGGCCAGTTTCCTGCTCCTTTGCCTTCTTTTCAGGAACGATCACTGTATAGCTATAACATAGAAAGCAGACAGTGTCTGTAGGAAAGCAATAGGTTTAAGTGGTTTTAAAAAGTGGGTTTTAAGCACTTTCAAAAAGTAGTCCCACCCTTAAGTCATCTGCCCATTTCCCCCTGCCTTGCTACAATGTTTTTCTCATTCTTGCTGCTGTATGGAAGATCCTAACAAAAAGGCAATTAACTTAAGGACTAATACAAGCAGAGTTCCTGCATTTACATCAGGAATTTTCCTATCAGTAGATCTCCCACTTCTGGACTGTGCATGCACAGAATAGGTGACTAATACACTGAAATGTTCCAGACGCACTGGAATTACTACTCACACAGACACTTCAGAAACCCGTTTGGCCATAGCTGTATACACAGAGATGAGCAAGAAACCACTATTCTCTGGATGACACAGCCTCTTGGGGTGGTGCAAGTAGGATGGAAATAGAGAAAAATATGTTAAGTGCCCTTCCACCCCTTTCACAAGTGCCAGTCTGAGATGGTGATGGATTGAAACAGTAATAAGAGAAGGTAAGGAAAGGACACGAGCTGATTTGTCCAGGCACTGGAAACATGTCTAGATTCTCTGAACATCTAACAGCTTTTGTCAGAGCTAAAGCTCCTACTGAACTGCTACGCAGATGTGACACCTCCAGCTTCTACGCAGGTAAAATTTATAGATGGAGAAAAAAAAAAAGAATGTCTGGGGAAAACCAGATGAACAGTGAACTTGCTTATACTTCTACTATTAATACTCCATAAAACATTGTCTTCCTGTGACTCTCTAGTTTCACATCTTACAAAGTCTTCTCCATAGACTGTGATCCCTGACTTCCAGAATTCATTCAGTGTCTCTTTTTATCCCTGCAACCTCCTCAAAATTTCACTAGAACTCATTTTTATATATCCATATTTGAACCTCATGCACTAAAAGAAAGGAGAACCAGTCAGACATGGTGACAAGTTATGTGCTCTTTCCTACAGCAGGACAAATTTTCTGCCTGCTCTATTGAACTCCTCATTCTTTTCACTCAATTTGTCGAGCCAAGCAGCCCCAGACCAGCAACTCCTACTTGACATTGGCATCTAGTGGGAAATGCAGCTGCCTTCTCCTTGTTTGGCACATGGGTTGAGCCACTAATCCAGGAGGTAACAGTGCAGCATTCAGCTCTTGTGCAAAGAGTGGCAGCTGGTGGTACTGAATCTTTGCAGGGAAAAAAAAGAAAGTTATCCCCTTTTTCCCACAAATATTTCATCCTGACTATGCACAGGTGCTGTTAAAATAAACATACAGAATAACAGGGAAAAGCAACATTTATCCAATATTTGCAACGAAAAAAATGATGGGCCTTCTTAAACAAAGGCCATTCTTTGTTACCATAAGATAACATGCTGAAAAACCGAATATAAAAATTGTTGCCAACAAAACAATTCTGATTTTGTTATTCAAATAAGTACTATCTTTAATGAACAAGTTTGTTGCTAAAGCAATGACTTTTCCCACACGGGGAAAATATATATTCTTCCTTCAGAAATTTTTAGGGAATCTTGCAGCAAAGTCATTTCAAACAAGACTGACTTAGCAATACACACCAGTGATAACATGAACTACGTGCAAAACGAGCATATTATCCCAAATCTTTCAAACAAGAACAGGAAATTGTGATGGTCTGAGAGCTCCAACAGTATACTGAGTTGACTGCCAAAGGAAACAGTTAACAACTGTCAGATATCAAAAAATTAGGAATTTATTCATCTCCAAGTCAAAACATAGAGTCCATTATTTTGTATATTTTTTGGGATTAGTCCCAGAGTTCCCTACAACAAAGTGCAGTGATTATCACAAGGAATTCAGTCACTGAAAAGTCAAATTAATATAAAACCATAATGGAGTCTCATTTCTTAATTTAAGAATTTATGTAGTTATCTTGTGCTGCAGAAAGTAAATTTAAGAGCTTAAGATTTTATGACATTTTTGCATTATTAATTCAGTGCTTGCAGAAAAAAAAGTATGTATCATCTAACAAATGGAACCAACAAGTAAAGTGACAATAATTGTTATATTTTTTCACATGGCATTAGATTTTCTTCTATGCTTACTGCTTCCCCAGGCTTTCCCCAAAGGGGAAATAATTCTGACAACTTCTAAAAAGGTGGCAATGGTCTAACCCATACAGCAAACTCACTTTACATAACAGAAGGCATTTACTTCACATATACACATAAAGCAATTTTAATAAACATTTATATAAATCCACGATTATCTAGCTATCCAGCTATCTAATTTTCTAAGTCTCCTTCTTTGGAGATCTTTAAAACCCGCTTGGATGCAGCCCTGTGCCACGTGCTCTAGGTGACCCTGCGTGAGCAGGGGGGTTGGACTCGATGACCTCTGAGGTCCCTTCCAACCTTCGGCATTCTATGATTCTATGATTCTATGATTCTAATTTTGTTATGAGTGTATTTATCAGAGAGTTTTATCAGCTGCCACCATGTAGGAAAGGACATCTCTATGAAAGCATTTTGGATGCCTTGTGGTCTGAAACTATGCTGTACAAATATGACCTTTCTGAAAAAMCTCAAAAAATCCACCACATCACAGAGCAGAAACTGCTCTTACCCTCCTTTTTTTTTTTTTGACATTACAAAATAACAAGTTTTTCTAGGCAAGCCTTCTAATATTTTCAGGAGGCCCCTTCTATCTGGTGGACTTCTTCAATAACAAAAACACTATCTAGAAAAAAAGTAGTCTTGATACATATTTCTAACTAGTCATCTCTAATTTCAGGCCAGTTGAAACATTTCTATGGATGATAAATACACTTTCTTAAAATTCTTATCATGACTTTTGCCACATTTTGCAATGCAGAAGTAGTTTTTTTGCAATAGATTTAAACATAATAAGCTCATTGATTTTATTATGCCCAGAAATAGAAAAAGCACAAAACATTACGACAATTAGGCAAAATGATGGATTTGAACACATGGTGCCTTTTGCTGTTAAATGTATGTGTAACTTCCATTAATGTCAGCATGAGTTATGTGTGCAGTGGGAAAATAATACACCCATAACAAAAAATATTTCCTTGAGAACTAATATAGTAGTATTTTTGTAGACATTTGGAAAAAAAACACATATTTAGAAAGCAACACGCAAATGCAAACCCTTCTCCAAACTTTGGAACTATGGAATTCTTTACAATAAATCTTGTCTTTTCACATATTAGAATCAAGTTAAGAACAGCTAGATGTTTATCTCCCCCTATGAAACTGACTTTTCTTTAAAGGGTACTGATCTAGTTACCAGTTGAAAAAGATGAACCAGATAATGAGGTAGATTAAGATTCCATCTAGTTTTAGTCTAAACTTCCTTAAATAACAGATTCTATATGGGTACATGTAATGACCACTGAAGAAGTTATCTAAAACTGACAAGTGATTATAGCCAGTAAATTAAGATGGATTTTGACAATGTCAGCCAGATGGGTCTAGAATGCAAAGTTATGTTTGGAACTTGAACATTATATAAGCATAGGAAATCATCATGAATGTTCTTAAACACACAAAATTCATGCCTATTTTACTGCAAGCCAACACTCAAAAACTGTAATCACTCAGCATTATATAATAAAATGATAAATAGAAATGAGGGCCATTATTGTCAGTTAATAAATGATCTTAAAGTATCAGAGAGAAGCCAGATGAAGAAATGCTGTTTTCCTATATTACAATTACTCAAACTGTCATTATTCTGTCAGAAGGTGTCCGAGTCTTTAGATAGCTTTCATGACCTACTTTTGAAAACACCATATTCATAAAAAAAATTTCTAATATTCTGTTGCAATGTAGCAGTTTTTATAAAGCTTGTTTGACATACACTTATTTCAGTGACTAATTCCAAAAATTAATTATAATAAATTTCTGATTTATACAAGATACTCACAAGATAAAACATTTAGAGAAGAAATCTCTTATTGCAATAAATAATTCTATTTTCTTTTCTAGAAATTAAAGAAATAAATTTACTCACTTCATTTCTAGAATTTCTTCAAGCTGTTTTCTCCGCTCTATTCTTAGGTTAGCCAGATGTGCTTCCTTCTCAGCCAAAGACTGCTGTGTTGAGGCAAGACGGGCTTTGGTAGAATCTAATTCTTGTCTAGTTTTTTCCAGTGCATTCATCAGCTCTTCTACCTAAAATTGAGAGAACTTTTTAAGCTTCACGTTTGGTACAAGATGGCAAACCTTTAGSTAAACTGCAGAAAGAAAGACACACAAAACAAAAGGAAACAAACAAAAAAAACTATTTTGAAGTAAACAGCTAATAAAATCTATCTCTTTTTAATTGTTTTTGAAAGTCTTTAAAGATTAAAACTTAATATTTTTAAATCCATCTAAGTAATGAGCAAAATTTATACAAACCAGAACTGACAAAAACTATTCAACTTGAGCAACTACCTTGTACACCCACAATTCATATTTCCTACATCACTTATATTATTGAAGGACAAAATGGTTGTAACTCATTATGATAGCAATTTCACAAGTTTGAGATGCAGACATATATTTTTAAAATAAAATTGATCACGAATTTCAAATACTTGTAACCAAAAATGCACATGTACTTTTGCACTAGATTAAGTTCCATATAAGTTCCAACTCCACATAAGTTGTAGATTCTCTGTGCTTGGAAAATTTCATTTGAAATGATGCCTGCTTTAAACAGAAGAGTGGACTGCATGACCTCCAGTTTTTGTACTATATTTGTCTGCTGCTGTTCTAAGAAAGGAAGTTATTTTCCTCAGAACTGTGAAAAATGCTGAAATAGCTAAGAAATGTAGGAAAATAAGGGTAATACCTATCTCCCTTTGACATTGGTATCAGATGAATTTTGAGTAAATTGCTTATTGCAGGAACTCAGAAAGCATCCAAATTTTCAAAAACACGATTTAAAATTAAAAAGATCAGCCATATTATTTTTTAGTACTTAAAGAACAATATGAGAAAGGAAGTTCCACACGACAACTGTCCAGTGGCAGCAAAATTTACTTGTGCAGTGAATCACGACATTCCCTGAACCAGGTGGTCCCGAGAAGCCTGTGCTGACTAGGATATTTCAGTGTGATTTCCCCATTTTTACACAAGCATTCAAACGATACAGTTTATATTAAAAGGCACAAGTATACAACAGAGAATTCATTTATTTTCTGGAGATACAGTGATATAAATAATGAATGCCACATTTCCTGTATTTTCTTTCTCACCTCCTTTGTCCAAATATTAACATTTTATAAGTTAGCCAGCATTTTGGGAAGAACATCTAAGTAAAATGAAATGAGAGAGAGAGAGAGAAGGAACACCTGGAATATATCCCATCTAAATGCTTCTTCTATAGCATGTTGTTCATGTTAAGTCATTCAAAAGTGTGTACTTTCATAAAGTGACAAAGTCTGACAATATTCAGAGCTGTAGTCATATCATAAGCATGTCTACAAAGACAATATGATGCTTTTCCCAGTATCTGTGCTTAACTGTTACTTACCCACTTCTGTTATTTAAACCCTATGTGCACGCAATTCGTGTTTACAGGCTGCTTTTCTTTTTGAACACATTGTTTTGCTTGCTTCCCACATAATAGGTTCAGTAAAGTAAAATTAATAATACAGTCACTACTGAATTATAATCAGCAGATGCACACCTTGTTTGGAAATGATACATAGATGACCTGACCAGTGCACACCAGCTGCATCTGCAGTCCTTATAACAAACATGCTAGGTGAAAAAAATAATAATAAAAAAAAWAATAAATAAAAATCAATAGATATCRTAGCATGCTCCATATACCTAAGAAGTTATATTTCACCAGGACAGAATCAGAATTACCAATTTGCATTTAATGTACTGATCTTCTCAGCACAATCTTACTTTTTTCTTACATTAGGAAGGAAAATCAGTGTGCTACTGGTATAAATGAAAGAACAAGGACTGCCAGCTTTCCCCTCCACATTGTGCAGGTGCAAGATTGCAGTAAAGCAGGCCCTGAAGGCAGATGAGGGCTTTAGACAAACCTGAAAAATCTAGTATCTTTTCATGGTAAAAGTAGCTAAGAGAAAATAAAATAGAAATAGGTAATAAAAAAAGCTGCCCTCGCACTGAAGAAAAATAACAGTAGGAGATGGATCGTGTTTCTTCAAAAATATACTGTTTAATACAACATCAGATAGTTAATTTTCTATTTTAATACACACAAACACAAATTCATACTGTCTCTCAAAAGAACAAGCCTCAACTACTTAAACATTATGTTCTCCCTGCATTCTTGAGCTATTTCTTAATTTCTTCCTTGTGTTTCTTAAAAACTGCATAGTTTCTGCTGAAAACCATATAATAAAAACTCCAGACTGTTACTTAACTCCAGGTAGCATACATTAATGGAAATAGTAGTAAGAATTCAAGACTGCAAAATCATTCATTCATACAGATTCTTGCTTCAAGACAGTCTCTCATGTCACTCCGCAGTTGTAGATTTGTGTGGCAGATGACCTAAAAAGAAACAGCACCACTGCTGTATCTCTAATACTGTCCTCCTCCTTTCCTTCAAGTTCAGCTGCATTTAGTATCCAATCTGTTGATTGATTGAATGCTTGCCTAATTACTTATATAAAACATCAGCTATATTTTAAATTATTTAAAGGAATTAAATTGTGGAAAAAAACCCTGAGGATTTGTTAAAGTATATTTATACTCACATGCTACTAGACAAAATTGACTAGATTTTAAGATAGATGGAAAAAAATGAAAATTTAAAAAGTTTTTCAAGCCATAAGCCATTAATTTGTACAGTTTTAAAAGTTACACTTTAATTTGCATTTTCAACACATTATCTGCCTTGCGGTTCTTTCTCCATTGAAATGAATATCACTCAAGTTCATGTAACTGTCTCAGCAACACTCAGAGTAGCAACACTTGAATGAGTCATTTATAAAAGAAACTGATTTTCAAATATCCTATTAGCAAAGATTTTATCAAATCTAAATGTGATGCTAMAGTTACATACAGAACCACCTTATGTACATGTTTATTATATAGCCATTGTGCCTACATTATAGCTTAAAATTAAATTTGAAGTAATTCTACCTAGATTTATCTAGAAAACAGAGGAAAAAAGGCTGTGTAAAACAAATCAAAAGTGTGTATTCTCTTCCTTGATAATAGAATTAAACAATGGTAGAAAATACAAGGATAAAAGTTGCTTCACTACATCTTTTAGTCCTTCTGCAAGGAATGTGGATAAAGTCAGTATTACCAGTGCAAAATTTTAAGCTTTCTGAGCTATGGCAAATTCTTATTTTGGTGCCGTTTGGGCCCATGCATGTAGAAAACAACAAGACCGGCATGATCCTGCCTTTCAGTTTTTGAGGTTCTCCACTGTCACCCATTGAACTGAGCCTCCTATTGATGGATCAGTCARGTAACAACAAGGAATACTTTTACTTAATTTCTATATCCTTGTACAAAAGATCAACATAAAGTTTGTTTTGATGATTATATTTATTACCTATGATACCTCATCCAGCCACTTTCCTTCCAAACTGAAGGATGTCAATTACTTATTGCATGTGCTTCATTAATAAATAAATACGGAAAAGACTCTCGAACTAATTACTGCTTATTAGTAACACTTTCTAAAATCCAGGCAACATTTTAAACTATTTCATATGCTGAAGTTAGTGCAGGCATGGCCACTATGCAAGCTATGCTAAACTTGTTCCTCCAAGGCCTGCAGTAAGCCCTTGCAGGCAGCCATGAATCCATACGAATCCATGGTTTTGTGTAAACTCCCATGAGTTTATTGGAAGACTTCCATTGGAGACAGTTCCTACTGGAGAAGTACTTTGTGCCCTGAATACATTTGCTGTTTTTTTCTGTTTTTGAAAGACAACAGCTGTGTTTTATCAACTGAGTTTTCCAATAAACGCCTTTTTCATATATATACTTTCATGAAAGCTTAACTGTCTTCAGCATCCCAAGGATTTGACTAAACATTGTCAATACCTGAATTTAAGTGTACATTTCAGAGGGACAAGAAACCGATTGCTTCCTCTTGCTTAGCTTTGTGCCTATTTTAAATGAATGCTTTCTAACTACTTCTGCAGCCTCATGTCTTCAAGTCCAATTCAGCAYTTTTTCACACTAATATAAGAAAAAGCAATGAATGGGGAAGGAGAATACATCTGCCTTGCTGCATTCTGCAAATTAAAGCAGGTTAGAGTTCAAGTGAATGACAGTTTATTAAAAATGCCCCGGAGCGTTCTTAATTCCAAATTGGATCTGGCTCAGCATAGCTCACATTAACATAGTRTAGTTCCAGGTTGTGGGAATAAAGAGGTAGAAAGACAATACCATGTATCTTTTTCAGTTCAAGTATGATATTATTTCTGCAGGATGATGGAGTGTGATYAACCCTCCAAGAATCAAGATGAATATTATTAGCAATGCTATCTTTAAAGGGTTAGCTCTTCATTTGAACAATATTAGTGATAAAAGCAAGAAATCTGGATTTCCCTTACTTTTTCAATACTGGTAACCATGTAACTCCATCAACCTACTTCAAACTTAATTTTATGTTAGTATACATAGGTCATTTTGGACTAAAACCTACTAGTTTGTAACAGTTTCTTGACTTTTCTTTAAGACAAGAATATCAAACATTATTATTAAAAAAAGTTAACTGGGTTTGTGACATTTGCTCAGTACTGTTTATGTGGGTTTTATTTAACAATTCAGTCATTTTAAAAATCCATCTTTTTTCTTTTTCTAAAGGCCCTTTTCTCCATTTRCAAGAGAACTGTCTTTCGTGAGATTGCAAGAAAAGGAAACACCAAATTCCTTATTGTTTCCCTTGGTTGTTTTAGTGCAAAATCATTGTGTCACTGGGCTAAAGTATATAGATAATATATTCATAGAGATGAGGGAAAWTAATACATTATTTGTGTGTAAAAATCCATTTGTACACACAGATATTCACATATTAGCTTTTCTGAATCAGGCAGCAGACTTCAGCTCTTTATGCTTACAGCTTGTCTGCTGTTTGTCGCAAGGACAGAAAGTGTGTCAGGCACCTTAAGGTTGTGCCAGTGTTTGCTGGCCATGCATAGAACATTTTGACCTCACAATAAAGTCAAATATATGCCTACAGGAGATGCAATGCAAGTCATACGCGCCTACTGCTCTTAAAATTGCCAACACTGTCCTGCGGCCGGCAGTCCTGCAGTCCTACAGTTTGCAAATACCTTGTTTCTGTTTCTAATGGTAATTTCTCCTGTGTACAACTGCCTACTCAGCTTCATTGCAAACATGTTTTACACAAAAGGGAACAGACGTAGCAAAGTGTCATACTGAGCTTTGCAAGACATCAAAATGCATTCCTTGTCRCCCTGCCCTCCACTTTCTTCCCATCCCATTTCTCCTCCATAGTCAAATTCCTCACCTCTGACTTGTTCCCATCAAAGCTTTTAAATGCAGGAAACAGATCTAATGACAGTGGTATARTTATGTTGTTCCTGAACTTTTTTAAACAGAAAATTCAGACACGTGTTTCATACAACTTTGGATGTGGACAGAGAAGAAAAAATGTAGCCATACTCTAGAACATATATAAGCTTTGAAACAAACATCCTCAGTGAATGTTTTGACAGAAAAGTAAGCAGAAGATTTATAAAATCCAGGATAACTGTTCAGTTTGTGTTTTCAGATCTCAGACTAAGCAAGCAGAGCTCRGCAATATCGCCCAGCAATGCAGTGTCAGTAGGACTGCAAATGCTGCAATCCGCATGAAACAGTTCACCAAGTCCACAGGAACACAATTATCAAGCAGGATACCATGCTGCAGTATCTGAAATCACAACCTTATTCGGATTACTTAACTGCGTAAAGAAGGTTTWGAAATGTTTAATACTATTGCTAAATATTATATTGATAATTATATTGACATTGATAATACATATAGCTTAATTTTGTTCTACTAAAGAAGAGAGATCATATAGACATGTTACAAACTTCCCATCTAGACCTGTAGGGATCACCGTGAAAAAAGAGGATGTACTTCAGTTTCCTTATCATTTGCTTACTTGCTGTCCCATTTGGGCGAGCAATCATCTTAACCGAGATGGCTTTCTGATGGTGATACCTGATGTCCATCACCAAAGGGAAAAAAAAAAAAAATCTAGAATTTAATGGAAACCATGACCTCCCCATAGATTATTAAGGATTAGAAGATATATACATCTGATAGAATGACTAATAACTTGTCTTTACTATATTTATGTAGGATTTTCCAGACATTTCTGGGAAATAGATTAAAAAATTAACTTCCTTGATTTTTTTCAATTAGAACTTTCATAACCTTTTATTCTGAACATCAGTTCAATAAAATACAGGACCAGAACAATGTACTTCTTGGATTCATTATATGGACTTCCAATGCCTATAAGTGATTTCACCTAGAATTGAAAAAGCATAATGAAATAATTTTCAAAATTATCTGTAACAGTCAGTCAAAACAAAACTGCAACCCAAATCAACAATAGATGTAAGAAAGCTTATCTCTGACAATAAAATTGTACATTGCTTCAATTCTGTGAAGTGAGAAATGATTTACCTTTTTAAAATTAAATATGATGCTTGTTAACCTATGTACTCAAGAGCTATRTTTCTAGACAAGCGGAAGCAAAGATTCTCTTGAAGTGCAAACAAAAACAAGGCATCTGCTATAGCCCAGAAATACTGTCATGATTTAAACACAGTTCACCTTGTTAAATAGCCCCTCCAATTACAGTATTCTCAATGAAATTCAACTACATAACAACGTATGAGCCAGCACGAACATGAGAAAATGGCCTCCTGCAAAACTGAAAAGGAGGGACAAAAGGGCAAAACTCTTCCTGGAAATTCCTTCACTTGTCCTTTTCACAGCAAAATACAGTTATAGGTAGAGTAGCTAGTTATCATATTCTGATGTCTGTGATGCCAAAATAAATTGAAAAAATAGATCTTCCCAACATGTCAACAAAGATACGCTGTTCAAAGTGTAGTAAGATTCACTCTACAAACATGTTTTCTCTGAAGAAAACCTTGCACTGTCAAAGCCTACTTCACCATAGACCTCATTCGACTTCAAAAACCACCCAAATGTTCCCCATAAGGAAATAGGATCATACACTTGMGCAGTCCCATTTCTTACAGAAAGAGTACCAACTGCAACAGTTTCTCATTTAGTTTGAAAATGAAACATTTCCTTCATACATCTTACCACTTTCCTCTCTTTTTCCACGGAGCCTCATATGAGCATATTGTAAACGACTAGTGACCTCAATCTGCTCTAACTTGCACTTTCCTGATACTGTGCAAACCTAATTACAAAAGTARCATTAAAGGTGTTTTATAGTTGTGCAAATGAAACCAGATTTAGATGTAATATACTGATAAATTACAGTACTCAGCCTAGTGTTTCCAGAAACATAAAAAATATGTAATTGAATTAGCTATTGAACAAGCATTGATTTCAGTAGAACACTCAGTCGTCCTACAGGATATTGTAGCTGGAAGAGAAGCCTTTTTGACTGAAAACAATTATGCCGTGTGATTTCAGTGTTGAGTCCTTTTAGATAAACCATGCAAGTAGAGCAGAGCAACTCTTTAGCTGGTGTTAAAGTACAGCGCTGTCAGACTGGCCTCTCTGGTTAATGTCAATAGCACCACGTATAAAAGGTGACTAAAGTGTGTACAAATGTTGATCTTTGGAGAAGGCATGCCTAGAATCATACACACATCTACTATTTCATCCACCAGGTCAACTTCAGGGAGAGAGGGCAAACTGGGAGTTTTCTTGCAAAAAGTTGATTCTTAGCACACTTGCTAGGTTACACAGCACAAAGCTACTTCCTTGCTCTTTCTAATCCATAATCGCAATATATTATTAAAGTTAGAAATGCTTCTTCCTTAGAATATTTCCAAAAACACCAGGGAAACACATGGCATGTGTAAAGCCTTACTGCAAAAACAGGTAGTTTATGCACATTAGAGAATTTTTCTGCAATGCGCTTACACATTGTGAAAAAGGAAGTTAACACTTATTAAGGTTATGCTAGTGTATGAAAATACTTCGGCAATTTTACATGAGAACTTTTGGAAAATAAGATTTAAGACAGTTTTTATACAAATTCAAGAACAGTAAGATGCATAAAGAGAAATAAAAAGATTTGTGCAATTGATAACCAGGTGTATTTTCTGTATCAAGGAAATTTGGTATCATCTTTAGTAGTGTGGCTTCTAAAAATTAATTTTACTATTTCATATCTAATAAATCTGAACGTGTACTCTTGTTTTAATGCAGATGTGCCTTTCCTGTTTATTTAACTATATCACATTTTTGTTGTTTTACAGGCCTGGTACAAAACTGCCAGTGACATCTGGACATACTACATGCTTAGAAATTAAAATAAAACAATTGCTACTGCATGTAATACAATAATCCCTATATAAGTAACTCTTAAAAGTCTACAGCCATACCATGACTTTYCTTAAAGAGTCAAGTTCTGGCTGTGACACATCCATTTGCAAATCACTCCTATTGAGAAATATTAATACTTACATATAAATAAGACTTAATAATTACACACTTAAATAATATTTTAGTTAACCACCTATTTATATTTTTCTAGAGTCAGAGGTGAAACACAGGAAAAGAAATTGAGAAGTTCAAACTGTTCCATAAACTGTTTCACACACAACCCACAAGCAGCACAATCTTGTATGAGCCCTGGCCCTGCGCACCAGATCAGGTGCACTACACCTAGGTGACAGCAGAGAAAGCAGGCAACATCGCCAAGCAAGTTTGCAAAGAGAAGGAACAAACAGAATTACACAAACATGCACGCCGTACAGGAATAAAACTAGGAAGGAAAGACTCTGATCCCAGAGATGGGAGAGGAAAATCAGGTGGGAGGAACTAGAAAAATACTGTTCCTTTGAAATTGCAAARTCTTCCTCAATCATTCTTTGATAGAAAGAGGAGGAAATGTTCAAATAACAGTTTTACTCAAAATTAGCTCCTGGAAAACTCATCACCTCTGCTTGTGAGCAAAAGCAGCAGTTACCAAAGAATAAAAATATTTCCAGGAAAAACAAAAATGCTGAATAACATATTCATTTTCAAGCAAAAAAAGCCAAAAACGGACACTGAAAATACCACATCACCTGCAATGAAYACAAAGATTTCAGTTCTGTCACACTATGGTTCAAGCACATGGATGCACCATACCTCAGACTTCACCTATCCGGTGAAGTTTTTTGTTTGTTGTTTCTCACAAGCATTTAACACTGTAGCAATTTATTTGGCAATGCATTTCTGTTCAGTGATGTATTTTGTTTTGCTAGACTAAGAAAAGGAGGAGGGAAAGAATGTTATMAACTTGCACTGTCATTCATCTCATTGTCACATTCCACGTTGCTTATACTATAACATCCGCCAAGAAGAAGAAAACAATAAGAAAGGCAACAAAAAATGGTAGTTAACTCTCTTCAAATTCAGTTGCTTCTTCACTCATAATTCTACATGAGTACTTCCTCCAGTAGGGTATGTTGGGATCCAATTTTCTTCATCTATGAGTCCTTTTTCAGCTTCTGAATATATCTATCACAGAGCTGCCTCTTCTGGAGGGTACTAGAACCTGTTGAACTGAGCCCCCCTCTTCCATATTATCTTCCCAACATGCTCATCTAGGCTATATTACAACATTTTCTTATTTTTCTTGGAGTGCTTCAATTTTTAACTTTTGCTTAATATATTCACTTAATTAAGTGGTGCTTTGTGTCTTAGTCTTACTATCTTCTTGGCCTAAAGATATCACAGTTGAAATATTCCAACAGAATTTCCCTGCAGGACTTGATTGATTTCCCAACTACTATTTTTTTTGGTTTTCAAAGTTATTGCTCAGCCTGTGTATAGATTCTATGTGCAATGCGCAAAAAAATGTGATAAGGCAATTTTTCTTATTTAGGGATTACAAGAAATTTTTTGACCTCTGCTGAATAAATACTGAAGAACAACATTATTCAAGAAGCTGTTGACATTAGCAAGAGCTTTCTTGCTTCCTAAATTGCACTTCCTGAACTGTACCTACTTTAGACAGTTTGTTGAAAACAAGATTCCTTAATTAACACGAGCTACCTTTAATTTTGCAGCTAAAAGTTTGCTTTCCTAGCTATTCCCTCAGGCTCTTTCCCACATAAAACAAAAATCAGAAGAGTATAAATAGAAAACAAAAAATCAACATGTTGATATTATTCACTATTTTCAGGTAAAAGACTTTAAGAAGACAAGCTAAGTGATAGGACTTCAAAACATTCAGCAGGGAGATTTAAACTGACTGATATATTTAAATACTTTCAACCAGATAAGTCAGAACCATATTTCGGGTCTGCTGGACCTTTTATGTAAAGTACCTTTGCCACAGTTCAAATTCTGTAAAATAATTCTCATCAGATTTATGTTACTTCATTTGCATATAATCTATTATGTTCCTCTCATTAAGAGAAAGATTTAGTTTTAGACACCATGTCCACATCAAGTTATACATCTGAAATAGTCTTTAAGTTCTAAGGCACCTATCAGTGAACAGAAAATTTCACAACTAAGGATAAATTAAAACCRTATTAGAGAGAGTTTATGAACAAATGTACATTTGCAGCAGACTAGTGCTTTCTATCTTTTGCAACTTTGTACGAGTCTTTAATCTACAAGCACAAACTTGAGTACAAAAAGCTCTGCTGTACCCACCATTTTACTGATTATCATAAAGCATCAAATTTTTCATTTTACTAGTCCAGGTAAAACATACAAAACAAAACCAAAATTGTTTAGATGTCTTGTGTGTTAACTAAGCAGGTAGGTATTCTAAATTAAATACATTGTTTTCATAAACAGGAGAGCATTTCCATCCATTTCAAGGTCCTTGCTACTTAAAGATGATTCTTCTTATGATTTATATGTACATTGTTTCAGTTGGGCTATTTGATATTTCAAATTAGCTCCAGTAGGTGTTAGAATAAATGAATGTTGAGCATTTGATCTACATTACGAGCAAAATCCTTGATGTTGTATTATCACATTTTAAGAGATTTGCCCTCCAAAATGTTCAGGAAAGGACTGTGAAGAAAGCCTTGTTCCTTCATCCAGAGGATAACAAAAATAGAAAGACACAAAATTTAACTGTGCKCCCATCCCATCCAATACCATATTCAGAAAACTACCAAGGATCGTTGAAGTCATAGCTCTTTTCTTAAATATATAAGACACTTTAAGATGCTGGTTATATAGTTAATTATTTTATACTTCATATTTCCATCAAGATACAAATAATACCTGAAATATTTGGATATGAGGATAGTCTAAATATAATATACTTCTAGTGGAAATAACATTTGGTTCATTTAGACCTCAGGCACTGCTGATGGCAGAACAAGATTGGAATGTGCAGATAATTATCTCTGAGGCTAGTCAACAGCTAGAAGTCCCTCATAATATCACCTTTAAGATCAAGCCAAGACATTCCAGTCTGAATCAAGGTTTATTTATTAAAGGATTTAGCACTTTTAGATCCCATATTGCCTGGAAGACCACCAATTTCCATTCTCAAATATCTAATTTCTCCAGTTACCGAGTACATACACAGGACCTTCAAAATCACTTCAGAGAGCACAGAGAGGACATCTAAACTTCTTTCCTTCACAAAGATGAATGCCCCAGGAACACCTCTACACAGAACTGTGGGAGATTTCAGTAGCTTTCATTTAGCTGAGGCAACAAAGGTATGCAATTCCAAGTTTTTTTTGTGTGAAAGCTGTATTTTTCCTGATCTTATTGAGTAGAAGGGACACTGAGGAAACCCCGAGAAGTCCAGTGGTGTTACTTCTATGTCAGGATACAAAAATGAGTTATCCCCTAATAATACCTTACTTTTCAGGAGTTTAACAATATTATGGCACTTTAATTCAGCTGCTCTGATGAAAACTTATCATTGGTATGGTCTACCCCTTTTTCTTAGGCCAAGAAAGGCAAAGGATGCAAGAATTAGGCAATATTAAAGAATCTTTCTACAAATGGAAAGAAAAGAATTATAGCCTTTCCACACATAATGGATTTCGTYGAGAAAAGCTAAACATTCACAGCATGATCCCAGTTAACCAACTGCCTTGCTGTAGCTAATGAACTGTTAACATGTCTTCCTGTCTGACAGTGACTCCTTGTGATACAAACGGAGTTATCCAGACAAATTTAGTGTTGTACAAGTTGTTTGAATAACTGGGATCCTACTGTACTGCACTATGAATACAGTTTGACCTAAGACATATCTTAAGCCATTGATGTAATCGTATTAAGTAATCTACCTCAAGAAAAGAAAAAAAATAGTATAAAAAATAGTTCTCTTATCTTAAATGAGAGCAATCCCCTCCCCTACCCCAGCCTTATATTCAAATTGAGTTTCAAAGAAAAAAAATRAAGAAAAAACTATTGTACTTGTTAGGCAGGATAAATGATGTCTCCACTTCCTGCCATTGGCTTCAGCAGGGCAGAAGCAGCACGGTGAATATAGACAGCAATCCACTATTATTTCAGGRTTGCATTTAGAAACTAAAACCATGTCAATATTCCCAAAATAAGCTTATAGTAAAAACCCACATGGTCCCATACACACTGTTATATCTAAAATGAGAGTCTTGAAAAAASAAAGAATTGAAGTAAAGCTAAGAGCATTGTTGTCTTTACCAGAGAAGTCAACTCAAAAATAAACACAACTGTTCATGAGAAAGATATTAGAAGCAGTAAATTTTCTAGTGATGAGTGTTTTTAGGTATATAATTTATGTGTGCAAACACTCACTGGTGGTATAACCAGAAATACAGATATCATGGAATGAAAAGGAGAAAAAATAGCGGAATGTAGAAGATGTAGATATATGCTCTACTAGTCTGATAAATAAAATTAGCAAATTTACATGAAAGATTAGATTGTGGCATATTTTTACAAAAGCGAAAACAAAAACAAATGTTGTTGATTCAAGAATGAAAGCTGGCAGGAAGCTGCCATTAGATCTTCTATAGTTTATACTATATTTTTTTCTTCCAGACGCTGCCAGTGGGAGGTTTTATAGGATAATGATATACTGAGAAACTTATGACAAGCATGTCCAAACAAAGTAAAACATATTTTTCACAAAACAGTAAACTCTGATAGCTTTAAAGCATGGAGCCAGAGGTAGCCTGAAGAATAATTATAGCAGATTTGTTAACTTGTAAAACCTGTTTAAGGTATTTAAGTATTCTTGACTTTTTTCCAGAAAAGCAGGAAGTGACTTCTAAAAAATAGAGTTGAAATAGGAAAGGAGTTAGTTATACAAAAATGTTGACTATTAATGTGTTTAGAAGCTGGATGAAAGCAAAAGTAATAGATAAATACAACAGCCATCAATCACATTTCTAGTCTATTAAGTAAATTAAAAAAAAAAAAAAGAAGGACCAAGAAGGCATAAAGCTTGATCATAGTTATACTCACAGATGTCCTTTTTTCTAAGTCTTGCTTAAGAGATAGCTATCAAAACAGTGCATGAGACCATATCTAAGTTGAGTACAGCTGCTGCCAACACACATTATGACAACTTTCCTCCTTTCATCCTAACACAAGGAATTAATCGTTCTTTAATTCTAAGACTACCCAATAAGGCACTGAATGGGGCATAAGGACACAGACATGGCTTTCCCAAGAGAGACAYAATCGAGTTGTCAGCCAAGCTTCTAGAGAAGCCAAAGATAGCATCCTAGCATCCCTACGTGGCACATCCAGCCACTAGGTCTGCTAGATATCTGTTGGTTTGCTTTCCTCATGTGATCCCAACTAGGGGATCAAAACCATTCTGTGGACACCACAGGTCCACTCTGGCTTCCATTTGGTGCAAACTTGTTATCAGGACTAATAGGAAACTTGAGTGTGGAAGAGAATAATCTAAATACAACAGAGGTAAAACAGTACCAGGATAAGGGCTTATATGAACACAAATAAAGCGTGTTTTTCAGCTACCGTATATATCTATATGTATGTGTGTATATATATTCATAACTGCAGTGATAGCATAGCACTTGCATTTCAAGTGTACCATTCAGAGTTTAGTACATAAACTCGCTAAAGCCATTTTTCTGTTATTACTGAAGTACTTCTTTAAATACGTATTGACTAATCTATGGTTTCATACATCAAGTAGACTATTTTTCATATACAGACTTAAATCTGGCTTTAAAAACTGTACGATGAATTGTAAAAACAGTTTAAAGTTATGATTGGCTGATAAAGTGAAACTCTACTCCATTTCACTTGGATTAGTGTGCAGCTGCAAGATATAAATTCTGTGCAAGAAACAGTACATTTTTTAATGCTCTTTGAATTATCATGTTTTTGTAAAATGAAAGACAACTGGTTTCATATGCAGGTAAGAAATATTGGCATAAGGAATGTTATTTGATTTTAACTCTAGTCATGTTGCCAGAATGCATGAAACAGCTGCATTAGTCGAGTATCTGCCTGAGGCTACAACTATATTTCCCTCATCCTTTTCCACCTGTCTGTGCTGAAGTTACTGGATGCTGGCAGATGTCAAATCCCACTGGGATCCTTAACTATCACAATTATGAAGTGTCTCCTATACTATCCTACTGACACTTTCAATGTACACACACTTKGTATTAGTGGTGACAGCATTATTCCTTTCATTTTGCAATACTTTTAAAAAGGAACGTCAGAATATAATAAACTCACAGGCAAACAAAATGACTCAAGTTAATGCTGAAAGAGGGAAGCTAAACAGTTCTAGGCTTACTCTTTGTGACACATGTGTAAATTTATTGAATAATTATACCAAGACAACCGAAAGGCATTCATTTTGTTGCCCCCAAAAATAGGGAATGACAAACATAGTTTTGTTCTTAATGGGGGGGGAAAAAAAAAAACACTAGAGAATTATAGAGAAGTCAATCTTGATTCTAAGACATATTGGAACAATTATCAGATTCAAGATTATTTTAAAACATCTGGAAGAATTAATATGGACTTTTCAAGAAATTATGTCAAACCAATCTAATTTTTTTGCTATGAGAGAGCAGTTGGCTTTGCTGAAGGATCAGAATAGCAGACATTTGATAAAGTGTCTCAAGATATTCACATAAGGATGATAAAGAAAAACATGGTCCAAATGAAAGTAGCAAAACGCAAATGCAAAACTATTTGGAAAACTGAGCCACCAGACGTTCACCGTGAAACAGCAAAGATGTTTAAAAATGTTCCCTCTCTTCTCCTGTCCTTCTCTTCCCACCTCTCCCAGATCACGTGCTATTGAATTGAATTTGGGTTTTTTTGGACTAATAACCATAAAAACAAAGGTCATAGATTTGCAGATGACACTAGCATGAAAACAAAAACGTAGTTTAGCAATCTTGCCAGATATGATACTTAGACTGAAGTATGATATATAACATGGACAAAAGCATAGTACCAAGAAAAAATTACTCAGCTACATCTGAGAAGGAAACAATTGACTACAAAATGTGTTTTTTTTACCAAGAAAAAATTACTCAGCTACATCTGAGAAGGAAACAATTGACTACAAAATGTGTTTTTTTTTCTAAAGAAAGTATTGAGACTAAAGTGACAAGTGAACAGTATCATGTTGTTGCAAAAAAAAAAAAAAAAAAAAACCACACACCACACACAACAGAAAGATGTATCTATGAGTAATCCATTTTTGTTTGACACTGGCACTTTTTACTTTTACACAGAAAAGTAAAAAAGACAATCAGAATAGCACAAATCATGACCAATTGAAAGAATAGGGTCCTTCAGTTTCAAGAAGAGAAAAATCAATGTGCAACTGATACTCATTTTCAGATGTACAGACAGGCTATCACAAAGGAGAGGAAATAATCAGCTCACTATGTCTAATATAAGACAAGAAATGTATGAAATTACAGAAAGAGATTTCAGATATTAGAGAAAACATTTAATCTCTATGGATAATGAATCCTGAAAAAGTTATTACAGAGGTCAATAAGAAGTTAGACAACAAAACCATAGGTATGAATGATTCTCATTTACCAATATGGATTCAGTATAAGATACCTTCACATCCCTTCCACGCCTAATTCTCTAGGGTTTTTTTATATAAAGCCTGCTTATTTTTTAGGATAAAAGTAGTGTTAGTGAGAACAACAAGAACTTGTTGTTCAGTATTTCTTACAGCTGAGGAACTATGAGTAACCAAGGTCATTAACAGGAAATAGGCTTAAGAAGTACGAGGATGTACTTCTTAATATTAATTCTAGATAAATATCTAAAATTGTGCAGCTACATCACACAGACTATACTAATTCAGCCTCAACTTCAGTGATGTATAAATTTGCTTGGAACTAATTAAAAAAATACTCAAGGTGAAAACTGTTTATACAAATGTATGATTCATGTTCGGAAGAAAATTCTCAGTCATTCTGCTGCACAGCGCGAAGAAATCTTGGCTACACTTCTATAGTTCTCAAATGCCCAAGGATTTGAGAATACAAAAAAAAAAAATGCTTATGGAATTCCTCTATGCTTCTGCTTAAAATCAGGAAAGTCTATCAAAGAGTAGTAACTAGAAAAAATGCCAGAAGATCTTGGCAGTTTCATGAAAATAAAGCAAATAGTTAGGAAGGAATAAAATAAATTGAAAAGACAGTTATTATGGAGAACAAAACTGTTCTAGTACTGAACAACAAAAAAGACAACAGGAGCTGCAAGTTTGTGACCTAAGAATAACACGCTTCCTATCCTCAAGGAGACTTTACTTTTCAGTGGCCAACTTTGCCTATAAATCAAACTGTTTACAGAAATGTGTATTAGCTGCTTAAATACAGCTGTGAGTAGAAAGATAAGAACGGGCATATACTCTCAGTTCTCTGCTATACAGTAATATAGACAGAAGAGCCCTACTCTAAATCTTAAGATAGGCTACATGCACATGCACATTTTTCCTTGACAATGCTGTAATTTAAAATGTATATATACACTATATCATTACATTCTTAATACCTTTACTAAAGTGCAATGATCACATATAAGATCACATTCATCTCCACATAGGAAACACATTCATCTCCAAAGAAACCATCGCAGCACAGATGATTCATGAAACAACTCATGCAAGCTGCCATTTGGCACTACACCAAAAAATGTTGAATTAAACACCTTGTCATTTCATCCTTGGGTGACATTAGATATTCAAGATATTAGATTCCTCAGTTACCTGCTTCTAATTCTGTAATCTTCTCCTGTAATTTCTCCTGTAAATGTACTTTTTTAAACACATTCAACAAAAAAATTAGTTTATACTTATCTCTGTTCTGATACATATAATCTATTTTTTATTATTATTATTATAAAATTAATTATTATCTGGAAAAYTAGGTATTCAAAACAAACATCAAACTCAGCTCTTCTTAGCTGCAATATTTGGCTAAAGTTACATGTGAAGCTTTCAGAACTCTACAATTCAAAAATCATCTGTTCTGCTTCCCTCCACCCCCCCCCTTTTTTTTTTTTTTTTCTCTTAAATGGCAAGCTGAGTGTAACCAGGAAAATTTTTAGGTTGAAGGAAAGCTTATAGTGTAATCAGCTTTGTAACCTTATAAATGGGGCTGCAAACATGGCCCTTTAATAATATAAAGAATAATATGGTTTTTATTTGACCATATGATATAAGGAAAAAAAAAGAGGAGGGGAACTCTACGGTCTTAACATCCTAAAACCCATATGGCATACATATCATTTATGTGTATAGTGTCTGATGTGCGTACGAAGACTATGGATCTGAAAAGTGCTCTCAGACCAGCCRTTTAAATATATTATATCCCTCAGTTTCATAAGATCCAAATAAGATGCAGGATGTGCACCGTTTAGATATATGTACAGACACAGCTGTCTCCATGGAAAACCGTATTTGCATTACCAGAATGAAAGTAATACTTTTTAAGAAGCTGTAAAAGCTCAAATTGTTTCATTTTCTTTAAATGCTTAGTTTAGCACTTTGAATATCTTAATTATACCATCTCATATTTTCAAATTSACAAGAAGGGCCAAATATCATTAATATTCCACCACAGAGGCAGAACAAAATATTTCAAAATGTTTCAAAGATTGGCATGAAGACACATCATGATCTTAAGTGACATCCTGCAGCCTCTTCATTCAAATTCTACARGACAAAAATAAGGGACAAAACCTTACACTTTCATCTCCATAAATGAATACACTTAAAGCCTTTTACAGAAGGAGATACTCCTATGCATTAACAATCAGAAACAGAAAAGCAGCTCTGGAAAACAGTGTAAAGAATGGAGAAAATCATTATGATAATTAYAGTTGTGTGAAACTTGGCTGTTATGATTTGTACAGTTCATCCAAACCTTTTCTTTGGCTTAGGTTCATATCCCAAATGTTGCTTTGACTTCTGGGCTTAAAGGAAGCCAAAAACTTAAAATGAAACTTGGCCAAATTCAACATATTTTTGGAGGTTTAGGGTCAAAAACACAAAAACCTGCAGAGTTCCTCCTACCTTCATAAATCAGTTGGAGTTTGCCAAAATGTTCTTTTCTGTTCCACATAATTTTTTCACTACACTCTTCTCTCTAACATATAAGTTGTTTGTTTATATGCATTTAATAATGATTACATACCATCACATCTCACTGGCTTTCTCATTCTCAAGTAAATACTCCTTGTTTTTTGAGTGGGTGATGCAGAATTTCATCCCGGTTCCTATTTTTTCTCAGGAATTTCATTCCCCAGTCTCAAATTCACCTGCAGACAACTTTGGGTGGGCTTTCCTCCTATCCTAAGCATTATTATACCAAAAATAAATCAGAACTTATGCAACTGTAAGAGCACTCCTAAATTACACGCCATAGCAGCTATGAGCACACACCGATGGGTGGAACTCTRACTGAAAACTGTGATATTGTTTCTGCGCTACTTGGATTCAGTTCATGATGGCCATTTTTCCCAGGCATTTTTTTTCAGTATGTTTGAAAATTTTAAAGGGTACGTAGAGTAATGCATATTGTTTGTACTTTAATCCATTTGCTAGAAAACAATATGTCAAAGCAAAACAGGTATCCACTGCAAATGTCATCATAAAACCAAACATACTTATTATTCAGTCCAGTATTCCTTCTCTAACAGTGATCAAAAACAAATATTTAGAAAGAAAAGGAGTCAATAATACTCCTTCAATCCTTATTTCCAGTTTCAACAATCTGTAGCTCAGCAAGATACTCAGCCAAAGGCAGTGATCTGTTTTTAGTAACTCCAAATGGATCATCTGGTCATTTTTGCCCATTTAAAAAAAAAAATAGCATCCATTACATTAGACATACTATCTTGACAAATCACATGACAATGAAGATCTACATCRATTTGCTCTGAATCTGCGTACTGCTACTTTTATCTGATGACCTGTTTCGCACACTGTAAAAGACCATTGTTCCCTTTCTCTATGACAGTCATGATTCTACTGCTTTTTCCCTCTTCTCTTTTCCTCTTTAAAAAATACTAATTATTTTATCATTGCTCATCAAAAATACCCCTTCCATATTTTTGATCATGCTCTTTTCATACCTCTGTTTCTGCCACATTTTTTTTAATTGAAAGAACCACACCACACATGATGCTCAATATGTAGGCAGACAGTGGATTTATATAGCGTCATTACGATGATCTCTCGTTTCCTATTCCCGCTTTAGCATTTCTCAGTATTGCTCACTTTTCGTTCACAGCATCATTCCAACATTTTCATATAACTATTAGACACAAATCATTTTCTTCAGCAGCAACTGTTAGCTGTRTAAAAAATTATGGATTTTTTTCCTTTCATAGTTAAAAAGTCGGTGCTAATCAAAATCTAATTTCACGCCATTTTTATCACATAGTTTCTTAATATCAAGTGATCCTTTTGCTTTCTTTCACAGTCATCTCTGATCTTTATTGTCTTGAATAATAATTTAGTGTCATCATAAATTTTATCATGAAGCTATTCACTCTCTTTTCCAGGTCTTTGATAAGACCTGGAACACATTGGACACTGTAGGTCAACACACAGGTTCCTAAGGGACTTCTGAATTATGCCATGACCTGCGATTTCATAAAGAATGACTAAATTTAAGTAAATATATATTGTCTCTCCATTAACATGTATTTAACCCTGTACCCACTAATTCTACTTTTTAAATACTRTTTCACTTGATTAGTCCAATACAGATGTCATAGTGACAGGTAGTTTTCCAAAACTTTCCCGGAACCCTTAAAAACTCTTAAAAACTCTTATCATCTTAGTGATCTTCCAGTCATCYGGAAAGAAGAAACTCTAAACAAGTTCCACACCACACCAGAGCTACAAATGTATATATTTTATCTTGAAACTCTTAAGAACTTCTGAATGAAAACTGCACAGTTCTGGCAGCTACCTGCTGTGCCCACAACCTGACCCTCCTTTGAACAAGAGGTTCAACTCAATGACCTAGTTTCAACTCAAACTACCCTACAATCCAATACCCCTACAAGGATGACAATGTTAGCTTGTTAATTACTCTCTAATGTCTTCTACTGCCACCTCATTTTGAGATAGATTTTCCAAACACTGTGGCTGTAAACTGGGTCCCAGAAGCAGAAAATCTCCAAGTGCCACTTCTATGAACATGAAAGAAACAAACTTTGTTTATTGTTTTTGACCTAACGCACTTATTTTCTTTCTGCTTCTTGATTATCTTGGGCCTTATAGATTCTCTGGCAGGTTTCCATCTTCTGACACACTGGAAAACTATCAGTTCGAATGCCTTTCATGACTTGTTCCTATTTGTGCTAAATGTGTTTCATGGTCTGCCTATTTGTGCTTTYTACATTTTACTTGCCGGATTTTACAGTCCTATTTTCTTCCCCTGGACAAATTTCAGTTTTTTGAAGAATGACTTTTTGCTTTTGATAGCTTCCTTTATCCTGCTGTTTAACTATGCTGTTTTCTGTTTGGTCTTCCTAAAGTAGTTTTTGCTAGGTAGTACCCATTTCCTCTGAGCCTGCAATATAATTTTCTTTAAATAGGCTTCAGGATGCCTGCAAAGCTTCTACTCTTTTTACTGTCCCTTTCATTTCTTTTTACCAGCTTTTTTTTTTTTTTTTCAGTTTCCATTTTTAAATTTAATACAGTATATCCCTTAGTCCTAATAATTCAATGATGGAGAGTGAATCCAGGTAAAATACTGCAGCTTCTACAGAATGACTCAAGAGCCCTAATTCTTGAGTCGGCTTTCCATTAATATTTAACTTATTCATCACAAGCTAGCATTCAGTTTCTTCATTTTACTGAAAACATTAAATAGCTACAGAGAATAGAGMATCAATAATCAATACCCATTAACTGTTAAATAGTTAATATCCATTAACTGAACATCCAGCTGTTCACAATCTAAGCAGAAACTAGTTTCTTTAATATACAGCATAAATCACAAAAAAAAGCAACACTGAACAAATTTTAGATTTATATACTTTTAACATTAGACTAAATTGGACTGTTAACAAATTAACACTGGACTAAAGAATCAGACACCAGTTTTAAGTCACTTCTAATATTAACAGAAGTAATAATATTTGTTAGAATTGGCAACCAAATAGTTTTACAAAAGACTATCCAGACAGAAAATCAATCCTGACAAATCCTACAGCTGATCGTGGAAAGACTCTCTCACAAATTACAATTTCCATCAGCAGACCAGATATTTAATGATCTGATTTTTGCATGACTTTTTTGTGGGTGACAGTTTTGTTGTGTTTTTTTTTTAACTATCTCAGTTATTTTTAATTATCTCAGATAAGAAATCGTTGCCTGACAAGGCATTGGCAAGTCCCATTAACAAAACCTATTAACTTTACTAGATCCAGGAACTCATCCCTTATGCAGGAAAACACAAAATTCTTTATCAAAATGAAGGAAGGGACTGCAGCGCTCGTATCACAATCTGACACAGTGTTCACATTGTTAAAATGTGCCTTTGAAGTCTTTTTTAAAAAGAGGGAGAGACCGCATACACCTGGCTTTTATGTTTGCCTTAGTTGCTGGATGAATAAATTATGGTATTTCTCAATATGACAGAGCTATGTGACAGCTAAAGAGGAGGTGTAAAATGTTTCTTTCATTCTGCCAATATGAACTGTGAAAAGAAATACAACTGTGTGAAACTGAATAATATTGCTAAATATAACTCAAATAAAGAACAATGCATTTTTAAAAGCATTTCGAATAAATGTCACTAAAACATCCACAGAAATTCACAGAATGTAATTTCACAGAAGGCAGTAAATTGGGATGTCTTTGATAAGGAATGTAGCTGAGTTCCCTATCTCCATAGGACAAATTCTCCATGTTCTTTAAAATTCAAAGAAATGCTGTGTACTGTGCACAATTCTGGCATTTAAGATGCAAAGTTAACGTATTCTTATTGTTCATCTACATCAAAATAATTTTAATTAAGTTCATTTTCCCCAATTGGCAGTCATGACAGGCATTAAGAGAAAACGAATTCCACTTGGGTTGATAAGTTTATCTCGTAAAAACATTGCAACTTTGACAATTTCCATATTTCAAGGGGCTTGCTCCTAGGTATTTCTTGAAAAGGAATCTTTTCCAGATGCAGAAAGCAGAACAGATTCTTTCACAAAAAGAGATAAATTGGAAAATACAGATAGAAGCATCAAACAAACACCATACAAGGCAGAAAGGATCCTAACTTGAGAGAGCAGATAAAAATCAGCTTTCTAAACAATTTAATATACTGCACACCAGTATTGGTTTTCTTTTGAAATTTGAAATCAAATGATCCAATTATCTTGATGATCCATGTCAAAAAAATATTGTATCCACTATAAAAAAAAAATCAACTGAAAAATGCCACGGCTCATAGGCCTTTATTAGAGACCATGCATAGAAAAGCAAAACAAGGGCAAGGTAAAGGTACCTAGTTGCTGCAAATTATTTAATGTGTCATGTAGTCTTTCCCATCTTTTACATCTCAAAGACTGATCTTACGATCAGATACACTACTGTTTCTCTCTCTCACAATGAACCAAACATTAGAACAAATTCCTCTCCAGCAAGTGCATCACACAGCAGCAGCAGCAGCACGTAACTAGCAAACATTTTCAGGATCATGCCTAGCACACCGCTTGAAAAATCTTCACTGTTAGCAGTTCAGGCTCATAAACATAACACTGAACATACTAACAGTCTATGCTCCTAAACTCTGCAGTCAGAGCCACCTTTCCCAAAACTTTGCTATTCTTTATGTCTCAGCTTCCAGAAATATAAACAAATGCTTCTATTTTTAAATACTTTAGGATGCATTAATAAGCCATGTGATGTAAAAGGTGTGATTTCTTAGCTGAAGAATGAAAGGTTTACCTTTCTGCAAAATCGTAAATGAGCTTTTCCATACATTTTTTAAATAGCATATATTGCAAAACAGCTATGATAATTTACTCTCTTATTTCTGTGGTTAAGAAGTCATAATTTTACTGTTAGTGACTATAGATGTAGGCAGGTGGCCAGTACCTGTTTCTAACTGTGTTTAATTTGACTATGCAGTATATATATCTCATGGTTCAAGTTTGAGATCTGAAAATCAGGTCCTTTTCTCCTTTTCTCCTTTTACCATCACCAATTTGTGTGGCCAGATTCTGTTCAGCTCTAACCAAACAATCCAAAAATTGATCAGTAAAGTATAACAAATTATGCTGTTTTGTCCCAAAACATTCTGATTATATCTATCCCATGAAAGCTCCTTTACACAAAGATGCATTTATAAAAGGTGATTTATAGAAAACATTCTAAGGTATGGCGTCTTCTAGACCAGGTTAATTAAAAGAAGCACACTCATCATCTCCTCCCCACCCCTCCTTTCTTTTCTCTAGGCTGTAAGACTAGATAGTCTGTAAATAATAACCTAAAGGCTATTACAGAGCATCTGCACAAAAGATAAGTAGTAAGAATATAGCCTATCAGTAACCAACAAAAGCAACACTAGTTAGGCTCGCCTTAAGCACTACTTTGTAACTGAGCAGATGCGTTAGTCTTGCCTTCTATTCAAAACAGTCTGTGGAGAGTGACCAATGGCAGCAGTAGGTCAGCTAAATATCAAAGGCTCAAGAAGATCACAAGACAGTTTGTAAAAACTTTCTATAGTTTTAACCAGGCTACTAATCTTTTCTTTAGTCCTACCCCCCCACCCCACAAAAAAGATATGCAAATATATTTAAGTACAAGTGATGAATATAACAGAAGTCTCTAGTGATGCAGTTCTTAAAGGAAAATAGCATTAGTTTAGAAAAATAAAGTATAAGTTACTTCTTAAGCAATGCTTAAATTGAAGAAAATCAACCCACAAAATTTCATTGTGCTACTTTTATATTTTGAAGACAGCTACATAAATAAGGTCAGACATTTTATTGCAATTTCACTTTGCAGAATTTCCATCTAAATTATTGTTTTTGTCATTGATTATAATTTATATAATATAGGGTGTTTAAATACATAACTTTTTAAAATATTAGACAAGCTATAAGTCAATGCTAAAGTTAAAAATGAACTATACATGGCTAGCTATACTGGACAGTCATGTGCTGAAATACTAACATCTATTATAATAAGGTTATTGATGTAGAGTTGGCATATGACTTGATTTGCAGATGCCCTACCGACTAACCTTTTGCAACTATATCTCAGTGTAAACCTGTGGTAATTATTGCTGGCTATGGAGAGTTGGTTTAGCTGAACTATTTCTTTTGATGCATGTTGAATGTGATTGCCCCCTGGAGACTACAGGAGTCCCACATGTGTGAGTTATTACATAAGCACTGAGGGGAGAAAAAGAAGAAAAAAAAAAGGTGTATCACGTTAAGTTTCTCCTTTTTTTTTTTTTTCTTTTTCTCTTCCAGCAAGAGTTTTTTCTTCTAACACCTCTTCATAAGCTCCTTTTTCAGCTAATAATAAATTTAAGGCATATAGTACAAATAATTGAATTATTTATACTCCAAATATAAAATATTTCTCAGCTATTGCAGTTCACACTCTCTAACCAAATTTAACTTGGCTTACAAATCAAGACATCCAAGGTMTGTTCCTGGGTTCTTAAGTCATTGAGTTAATCCACTGCTAAGACAACGCTSAGAAACCTTATGTTGCTAAGTTAACTGTAAAGTATAATAACCAAAAAACATCACTTTTTAAAACCAGAAAACATAAATTTTTATGATACTGCCCACTCAGTTAAAACTATTCTTAAAACTATCTCCATTTCTTATTTTAGGATTTTTAAGAATAAAATTAATCTTATTCTTATTCATGTCATAAGCTATTCGTTTGCAAGCTCAGTTATTCCAACAAGTAAAATCTTTTTATTTTGACCATTGACCATTACAGCCAGGAAAGATCAAAGCTGATCTTTCATTTCTTCTCTGTACTTATTTCCCAAGTTCAACATGTCTCCATTTACGTGTCCTAAGGGATATATGTTGCTTATAACATAGAGAATGAAGGCTAAAATCATTCTCTTATTTCCACTTATTCTCTATCTACGGATGAGCAAGAAGCAGGAAACACTTATACTTATCAGAGCCAGAAAACTATGTGCATTTCACACACATATGTTGTGGAGATCACAGAGGAACAGTGTAAAAGACAAAAATCCAACCTCATCTCCATCTTCCCCCTCAATAACGACCAGCCCTTTGAAGGACATATAGAGAATCCTCTATCTGTTCCAAATTATTAAAACCTTGCAGAGAGGCACAGGCCCAATTTCAGATGCATACCCTAACTAGAATTTGCTTTTAATACAATAACTCATGATTTTAACCTCTTAGAAGGTTGAGCTTTCTCACTAGGTATGTATTTCAGCACTAAATAAATACAAAGCTGTGTGTTTATGTAATGAATTCTCTCCTGCCTTATGTCAGCTATGTACACTAATGCCTGTCTGCATAATAGTCACAACTGTTTCCTCTGTCTCTGAACAGATTACACTGCTCTGCTCATTTTTATTTACAAGACTTCATCTCATTCCCTAGCTTCCTCTTTTTATTAACATTATAGTTCGAAAGTCTTTGAGGCAATGCATTAGGAAACATATTGCATTAAGAGAAAATAATAAATGAATGTCAGGTATACCAGTTGTTTAGGCCATGTTCCTATTTTATTTTAAGAAATACAGACATAACATATAGCACTGTGCTATGTCTTCAGTGTATTTTATATTTCTAGAACTATCATGGAGATGAGAATTATATACTGAAGCAGAGAGTGAAAAATAAAGAGCCGATTCCAAGTTTAGGATTCATGATGAATAGTTGTCATCTCGCAAGCTAATTTTAATAAGATACTACAGATATCTACAGATATTACAGATATTTACATGGCAAGAATCAAACAGCAGACAGCTGTATTAACAACCCAATCACCCTGGTTCTTTTAACAAACCTTCTCTTGATCACGTTATTCATCATCTAGGTTGGAATATCTGCCATGCATGTACAAACCTATTGAAAAGACAGAATTCTTGCCCCTTTACTCACTATGTCTAGTGGGCAATCAAGACTCAGGTGCTGAATCCAGTTTGAAAGATCAGGATATTTATGTGTGGAGAATGCATATGTACACACAGCCTGTTTCAGGATGTTTTATGCTCTGAGCACTGCTTAAGTTGCCTGCTTCTGTGTGGCTGTGACTACACAGCATCTATGGCATCTCACTCAAAAATAATCCTTTTTCAGTGAAAAATATCTTTCCACTATGTGCACTTCTGCCCTAAGATTTTTCTATCCAAACCACCTAYGAAAGAATTGTGACAATGATCCAGACATTTAAAATATTAGGAAAGTCAAAACCTTTTTCAACAGCAAAACCAAAAGAAAAGGCAGAAATATTCAGGAGCGGGGCACACCTGAGCAGAATAGGCTATTACATCTTTTTGCTTTCTTTTCAGGCCRGTCCCTGTTTCCCTCTGTGTGACACACAACTGTGTAACATTTTTCATAAGTTTCCACAGAGCAGTACTTCTGGATTAAAACAGGTATGATTCTAYTAAGCTTCATTCTCATACTAAATTGATATTAATATTTCTGAAAAGCATAATCAGACCCAAGTACACCTCTAGTTTCCATTAAAAGCTATTTGATAAGACATACGGGAATATTATTACATGCAAATTCCTACTGTTTCAAATTAAAACGTGGGGACCATCATATCTAGTACTGAGGCACCATAAAAATATCCAGTTTCATAAACTGACTTTCTAGACCTGCCATCATTTGAGAYTGTTGATGTCTGGTGCTTTACAAGACCAGCAATAAAAAGCTGTAGTCAGCCCTTCATTAACATGATGAGTTTTTACTATTATAGCAGATTTGGAAATCAAAACCAAACCCACTGAACTTATCAAAGTTACCCAAGTGTTTTCCTTCCAAATTCTATTGAGGTACCAAAGTTACTGGAGCAAACACATGCACACAACAATAAAAAAATAAATAAAATAATAATTAAAAAAGCTCACATTTCAGGAAACAAGCAACAATCACCTCAAAAATAAAATCTAGCATATATAACATTTAAAGGTCCCGCAGAGATTTATTTGAGAAATTGTGTGCAACTTCACAGCATGATACTGCTATGCTTCTTTGCTCAGCACTTCAACAAAAAGTTTATCTTTATAGGACAGACAATTAAAAAAAAAGAGAGGGATACGTCATTCTCAAAATAATTCTGCTTCTTGATAAGGTACTTACAGGGCAGCTCTCCCACCATGACGCTTTATGTACTATATGACCATTACGTCTGGCAAGATATGCATAGGTCTGTGCTTGATTTGCAGAAGGAAAAAGCTGAAAACCTCACAACTGCTCTTCACTTCCAAGAAATGATCTGCAACTTTGCTTCCTGGTATTTCCAATTTAAAGTGACTCAATTACCCCTCTCCCACCCACAGCTGATGCTTCACTCACAGCTGCAAGCAACCAACAGGGATTCTCTGCAGGAGTTTAGGCTGCTCTTCCTCACAGCAGGGCCTGTACATGCCACAGGATACAGCCAGTATTATAGAAGCTAGTGCAAAGTGTCTATTTATTATAGAATAGTGTCTATTTATTATAGTCTATATAGACTATATATTAATATAATCTATTTAATATAGAAGCTAGTGCAAAGTGTAAGGAGCATCCCAAATACTGTAAGCATCAGGATGAATTACATACCGCTGATGCTTCAAAGAAACTACAGAAATCAGAGCTTCTTCAAACCTTCCAGACAGCAAATGCACTTGACCAGCTAACCAGGGAGAGCTTCAGCCCCTGGACAAAAGAGGAGGAAATTCAAACCATTCTGTTGCCCTGAAAAACAACTGAAAAGCATCTTTCTTGCTACTCCCCTTCCCAATACAAAGGGGATTGACACCTGGAATTAATGTAATTAGTGTAATTACACCTCAACAAGTCTCAGCTGAGCTTGCCATAGCTAGCCAGCAGGTACTACAATAATTATATYGGGCCAGAGAATATTAAGATACACTCTGGTCCTTGAGCTTATTTATAAAYGGCTCAATACACCTTTCACAGACACATTCACTGAAGACACAAGCTGTATGTGTTAAAGGCACCTATACATGATAGTAGAAGGTATCAGAACTGGTAGCAGCAGAAGGAATCTAGATACTTATGGTTTACCAAGGTATATACATTAATTATTGTAYAATGTATAATATATCTTATACATTAATACATTATTTCTTATAATAGCAATTAATTTCATATCTAATCAGTAGATGGATAGTAGTCCCAGAAACTCCAGGTATATCACACACACCATGGAGCACAAATCTTGCCTCAATTAAATTCTTAGACTAGTGCTGTTACAGCATTTCTATTTACTTTCTATRCATTATTTTTAAACTGAACTTTCGCATAAACTGAACAAGTATTATATCAATTTATTAATTTAGACAGCTCTTTTATCCTACTTTTGGATTCCAGACACACATACTAACAGAACTTCAGTTAATATTCATCCTCCTGCGGATGGGCACCTACCCTTGACAGGAAAGGATGCACACGTGCCTGCCTCGTGCTGCATCACCCACATCCTTTGGAGCACGAGCTCTCAGAGCTGCAAAGCTAGAGCAGCCGCAGGAAGGCGCTGGGCCCGCACACTTCACAGTGGGGTCCCAGCCCTGCAGCCCCCCCACCTGCATCCACGAGTTACAGGYGTAAACATTTACCTTATGCCAAACACCTGAAAAGGCCGCTTGTGATCAGGTGCAAGAGCCTCAAATCAAAATTGCCCTCAAATCAAGAGCTATACAAGCCAATCAAAATCACAATGGTGCATCTAACAGAACTTGACCTCATTTTTCAAAAGCAGAACCCCGCATTTTAAGGCACACTTGCTCTTTAAATGCCTCAAGAGAAGAAAAGCATTTCTAAATAAATCTTATGGAGAAATTTCCTTGGTATACCAAAGCTAATTGACAGAAGTTTTAGGGTTTTTGTTTGTTGYTTTTTACTTTTTTTTAACCAGTCATCCACTTATTTATGAGATTCACATAAGAACATGACATGACACTCACCTCATATTTGTATCTTACATATTTGCAAATAAATCATATCAGTAAGTGACTTTAACCCAAAATATTCTATTATTAGGATAAATTTGTATCACAAAAAGAAGCTACTGGTAGCAGCTGGAATCCTTTCCTTTTTCCCTTTCCTAGCAGCTCAGCAAGCATAGGTTGGGCCGCAACACAGATCACATCCAAAGTAATATATGCTTATACACAATATAAAGTTGGAAATATTAAAATATTAATATTTTAAGGAGTGGTTAGAGAAATAGAGTCTCAGTTAACTGTTTATGTATCATAAAGTGTTCTTAGAAGGCAAACCCCTTACAGCAAAGGCACAAAGGACTTAGAGAGGTGCATAGAGAGGTAGTGTTGGTTTCTTCATTTTGCATATAGAAATACATGAGAAATACAGTTCAGCATGTAGCATGAGGGTCAAATTCCACATGCTAGAAATTTTCCAGAAACCTGTTATATTAACTGGATCAAGCTAAATATGACATATTGCACTGTAAATTAGGCTATACCTATAAACACTGATGMAGAGATGTTGATATGATTGACAGAAGTCAGAAACTCTCTTTGGTTTTTCATAGTCAGCTCAAAGAATAAGTAGTTTTTTAAGTCAAGTAGCAAACTTGTTTTGTGTTCCTTAATATAATTTACGAATTATATACGGTATCATTTATCCAGATCAGTTAATTATATTTCAAATCTTCATGTCTGAGATTTAGTAATTTATAAACCATAGAGTTTCTCCAAAAATGTAGCTCAAAGCCTAAATTATACACAAAGGAGCAGTATGAGAAGTTCTTCTTTCCAATAGCAACAAAAAGGTTTTTGTGACGTGGTAACAAGGTATTAATGATTACAAGAAATCTGCAAGGAAAGACAGCTATAGCTGTCTCTGTGATTCCCTACTTAAGTATGCAAGCTAAAGAGAACTCTGGTGAGAATTCTTCTTTCACTGTGGCCCTGTCTGCCAACCTGAGCTGTCTAACCCAGTCCACAGATATGTACACTGAGCTCATWTGATCAAATCACGCTCATTAAGTGACCGGAGTGCGTGATGAGATTATGATATTCTTCCTGTTATGGGTCTCCACTTTCAGACAGTGCACATTAATGTGGAGGGCCACAGCTCGAAACACAGAACAGGAAGGGGCCCAGGGGTCTCAAATGTAGTTCCCTGCAGTCTCCATACTACTATACAATTCAGTGCTTTTGAAAAACTGAATTGTATTTTACATAGCTAATCACCTGGGCATGTGAATGTGTCCTCAGTTTAAAAAAAAAAAAAAAAAAAAAAAAAGTCTCTCAGAGAAAGCTACTATTTGATATTCCAACATGCTGAGCACTCATAACCCACTGAGTAATCTCAATATGCCTATAGATGTCACACTGTGAATGCTGCAGAAACTGAATACAGAAAGGGTAATTATCCTTCGATTTTCTGACTTTCCTCAAAACCAGCTAGAATGACTTTCTTGATTTTTTTGAGGAAAAGACTTCTATTCTATTTTGCTTTTCCTCTCACTAAAATAGCTCATTGTTGCAAACTGCCGTCACTAGCACCTTCTCCAGCTGGACAGAAGCAGCAGTTCTTTACATAGAGAAACTTATTATATGTGCTGGAAGATACACACATCTACACACACAAAAAAAATCTCTTTGGTGATTTTAAAGCAAAATTTTTTAAAAAAAATCAACTCACTTGTAAATGTTGAGAGTTGTCTGTCATATTGTCCTCTCGTCTACGAACTTCTTCCAACAACTGTGCATTCTTCTTTTTCTCCATTTGCTGATTGTGCTTCAGATTGGCAACCTTCTTGTTTTGGTCCTTCATATGTCTGAAAATTGTATGCACATACCCATTAGTGCCAATAACCGCAATCACATCTGTTTCTCTACAAAGTAACTTGTGACTAAGATCACTGTCACCAACACACACAAGTATTCTGAATATCAGACTTAAATCATAAAAATTCATCTTGTTTTCAAACTGACATATCAAAATGGATTTAAGCCATAAAATTATACAGTGGTTATTCTGATACACAAGATTTTCTTCCTTTTTCATCATTTGTTCACACGTCCCACACACTATGGCAGAGGATGATTATTCTACATTCCTAATACAAACTGGAATTCCAGGGTCATCTTTAATAGATCCTTTAAGGGCCAATTCATTTCAAAGCAAGTAGAAACTGAAGGTGAATGGCTAATAAAAGTCATGGATTTTTACTTTTGCAAAGCTGKCAGAGAGATACAATATTTCTGAAAATTAGAGTGTAATGGAGAAGGGGGCCAGAACATAAATATATCATAAAAAACCACAATAGAACTTTATGAATATCTTCTTACATAACAAAAACATTACATTTGTTTATTTTTTCAAAAAAGTGAATTCTTTCAACAAATAGTTATCAGCAAATTTATAAACAATCATTAATGAAAATGAAAAATTCCTTAACACCACTTCTTAAGAATTTACTCAAAAATTTTATTTTTAATTTGTTTCAAGTCTACTGTTCTTTTTCTATGGCTTTTATTTATTAAGATAGTAGAAGCATTTTTGGTTTTAGTACTTAGCATGTACCCTTGAAGGAAGTGAGGCAAACTAATTTTGTCTTGGATGCTAAAGCTACTGCTCTGGCTGGCTCTGAAAATATCTTTGTAGCAATGCTTTCTACCTTATTGGACTTTTGGATATTATTTTCTCGACTTCTTTTGACTCCGAGGAATTTATTTTTATATAGATAAAAGGGAACAAAGTCATGTGCAAATTCCTAATGAGATCTACTCACTAATCCCATCTTGGCAAATGCAAGGAATATCTTTTTAGTGACCAAAAAGACCACTGGAAGTGTCTCTGTGCTTTCCACAGTAGAACTTTCAGAGAARAAGAAGATACAGAATACATTTATTGCACTCATCTTGATTATGCTAAAGGATCTAGGACATGTTGTTCTTACTTCTATCACAACCTTCTTTGTCCTCCTATCAATTCTTTCATTTATTTATACTGAAAGCTTAACTACGAATCTCAAATTAGTAAATGTTCCCATGCAATTAAAAATTCTTAGATGACACTGCACTTAAAAATTTGTGGGTATACAACATATCAGAAAAGTTAATATACGCTTATTATGAGAAAGAAACATTTTTCCTTAGAAAAATAAGACTGAGGATCAGTAATTCAACTGAGAATCTTTGATAGTTTAGCCCTTTCAATTACCAGAGTAACAGAATGAAGAGTTCTTATTTATTTACAAGCAATAAGATTCACCTGGCTCTCAGAGAAGTTCAAACAGATGAAGTAATGGTATAGGAGTGTTAGCTTTTCACCAAGAGACGTCCAGAATGAAAGGTGATAGTTTAACAGCTTTATACTCAGCAACAGACATATGTATAAAAATAGGGAAACGAACTGTAGAAAATAACAAGGCATTCAGTGCATATAAAACTACAAGAGCAGTTTCCCTATTGATTTCCTTTCTAAAACTTCGAGTCACAATGTGAGAGAAAAATCACTTAGATATTTTTGGAGTTTGATAGAGTACTACCGTACAAAATAGATTCTAAATTTGTTTTTATTTGATCTCAAATATACTACAAATAGATGATAAATTTAGCCTATCTTCCTGAAACTGTATTTATCTGAGTGAAAAGTAAATACGTGCACAGAAAACAGATCAAGACAGAGTAGATGTCACTAGTTGAAGAAAAAAAACAGAATTAAAACAAGTCTACACAAAGCTCACAGATAAATTAAAAATAAAGAGAAATATGAAAATCTCCATTTTAAAACAGAAGTTATTCTATAGTTAGAAGAAACAGACAGTAGTACCATGGAGATTCCAACAGAACTTAAATCAGCAGGAATACAAATATCAAAACACTGTATCACTGTGTTCTTACTCGTATGAGCATCACTAATTCTAATGACTGTATAACTCCGTTCAATTTATCTTGTTCTTTTGGAAGAACTCTCAAATTAATCTCATAATCCAGAGTATACTACATGTAATTCACTTAGTCAAACTTTTAAAAATAAATATTAACATGTAGTGTCAGCAGACATGTGAGTATCTTTCAGAGTTCATTCTACAGTAGTGTGTAACTGGAGACTCTACTTCAAGACTTTCTTCTCTGATAACTACAGAAAGTAAAGTTATTACACTAAATCCCTAGTTTTAATTAGGCACCTGCATACCTTGGCCAAGAACTAGGTAATGTCAGCCAAAAATAATTGTTTCGTGCTTAGTATAGCCTTTACTCTATATCTCAAAGACCCTTTTTTTTTTTTCTCCTCTTTCTTTTTTTTTTTTTTCTCCAAAGCATCTAAAAAATGCAGAAAGGCAAAATATTCCTAAGAGTAAAATTTTAACATTTGCTTGAGGAATATGTGTCTGTAGTACTTCTCATTACATTAAAAAGCACACTTCAGTGGGACTATGTATCAGAAAAATAAATCAAAAAATTCTCCAGGATGTCCMAACCTTTAGACCTCCTTGCTAATTTTATAACAAAATATACAATAGTCTAGTATTAGAATAATGCAGATGAGAAATAAAATTATAAATTTTTTTGACTGATTATATAAGAACAAATAAAAAATACATAACTGATACCACAGATAAACAGAGAATGTTCTGAGCAAAGCAGTCATATTTGTACTTTAAGAAAAAAAATACAATTTTATTCAAAAAAAGTTCAAAAAAAGTCTCCAGAAATCTATTTTAAAATATATAATCCTGCATATTAAATTTAAATATTCAAACCTCTTCACCTCTTGCTCTATTKGTGTATTAGGAAGTATTTTACCAAGACCTTTGCTTGGAAAAAAATAGATCACTTTTAAAGTTTTAAGAAAAAACAGATCTTGTCTTTCTGCTTTATAAATATTCTGCATCTTCACAAAGGATTCATGTTCAGGAACCAAAGACTGTATCTTAATTTACAGGGCACTCTGGATCTCAGTAGTTAGTCATGCAGAAGACCTGATCCCGTAAATCCTGTCCATGTGAGTGTCCCTTCTGAACTACATTACTTCAACAAGGTTCAGCAGAAATATTTGCAAGAGTTCTCACTGTCTTAAAAAATGAAAGTGCACAAACATTCACATTTGATCTATTAACTGAGCTAAAACTATGAAACAACAGCATGAGTTTGAGGGGATTTTGTTTAATTTGTTGTATTTTTGTAATAATTCTTAATTTTAAGACCTTAATTCTTAATAATAATTTTAATAAGTTTAAGTTTAATTAAATTTTAATTATTTAAGTAATAATTGTTAATTTTAAGATTTTTAATTTGATTTTTTATCCAGACTTACAATCTACAACCTAAAAAAAAAGTAGTATGGAAAACATCTTTCAAATTTTTCATTTCTTCCTTATGCTGAACTTTTGTTATTATCTTTTCATTGTCTAATAACATTACCATAATGACCAACAATTGAATGTTTAATCCAAAAATAGAAACCACCATTCCAGGTGAGCTTCCAAATAACTTTTAGTCTTACTTGTACTTCTCAAACTGCAAAAGACAATACTGGGCCTGGCACTCTCCTATGATGCAGATGATGTTCAAATAAGATCATTTGCCTGTTTCATGCTGAATCATTCATGCAGTTTGATGCACTGATATAAAATGGTAGGAAGTGATTATCATAACCATAGGCAGAATGGAACTAGAATTTATTAACATATAAAATAATATTTTATTTCAGGAGCATTCTGCCTTTTTCCCTGGTAAAACAAAACTATTCTGCAAATCTTCAAAGTCAGCTCACCATCCTATACAATGGTTATGTTCTGTGAGCAGCAAATGTGTCCCACAGTAGCAACACCAAATGCCACTGCCTTTCATTTCCAGTACAAAATACTCCACCCACCAAACAAGCACCATATGTAGAATGGAGCCTAAAAAGCTCCAAACCTCTACACAAGCAATTTACCACTTCTAATACATTATCCCTCTGTAGTAAGGCTTTCAATTGGGGTTTGTGTCTTTGGTTATTCTGACTTCTTTATATGCAGGATGACAACAGAGTTGCTATGAATATTTCTTGTTTAATTAAAATGATGCCAAAAATTGTGATCTTGGAGTATATAAAATAATATAGCCTCTTTTATACTATTACATAGCACTACATGATGCAAAAAAGCTCTGAGAATTTAAGTGACCAAATGATTATGTACTTTAAGGAGGACATGGCTCATTCTGAATCATCTATTACTGAAGTATAGCCTAAGTGTAAATCAGCTGCCACTTTTTATTTCTGATCTATAAAATCACTTTCTATTAACATCTCTTCTACTTCTTTTGAATTTAGAAGTCATCCTGCTTTTAACATAAATCTTTAATAGACTAACATGAAAAGCTTACAGACAAACAGCAGGAAAAAGGAAAACTTGAGCAGATGTGTCCTGCAGAGACAGGAAAAAGACATGGCAGTAGCACTGGATTAGCCTTCCTGCCAAGAAGGATAGAAGAATCAATTTTAGTATATTCATGTTTTTCTTTATATTCACAGTTTCTGATATCAATGGATCATATGGCTACTTCGGTTTTGAACAAAGGAGCAAACCTGAAGCCCACATGGATTGGCAGGTCTCAAAAAAACACAAACCAGCAGATTCTAATGCTTCCAGAAACAAAGCAAATACAAAGAATCCTCTTACCATTCCCTAAATCTCATTATTTCAGAAGTTTGAAGATCTAAGACTGAAGATTTCTCAATGCTCACATCACTGCAGTATGACAAGTCTTCCCAAAGCATCCACAAGAAGATACAATTGCCATGACAGAACCAATGACTTTTCATGTTAGAAATTATGTGAGTGTCATGGAAGCAACATTTCTCACTTCAAAGACAAAAATGCAGGAGAAAGAGTTTACCCAACAMACACACTCTGGGAACTCATCCAGAGTCTCTGTTAAAGTGTTTAGTCTGACAGTTCCCACCAAAGAGAGATGCTACAAATATCCACATGAGGATAATGCATGAACGAAACAGAACTGCTAAAGCCTCCTTTCCAAACTATGAGTCGTATCACTTTGTTTCAACACATGGTCATCACTGTGACTACTGAAATACCAATACAGGGCATTGCACTGCTCTCTGTCTCCACACATTGTTATCAGATGACACTTTACAAGAACATGTGTGAAATCTGTACCAGAARACTCATCTGTCACACATCTCTCTTGTATACCAAGGATTGCTCTGCATTTGCTTCTTAAAGGCTTTTTTTGTTGTTGTTTTTGTGGTTTTTTTTTTTTTTTTGTACATGTGTTTTTTAACATTGCCAATAACAGAACACTAGATGAGAAGGATTATTTGTTCTAATTTAATTGGGTTTCTTCCAGCTGTTTTCTAGATAAAATTCTTCAACAACTCCTGACTCCAGCTATTCTCTGGATCCAGCTCCTCTACAGTATGGCCACCTCAGCTTAACTGCAATCAGGATCAAACATAGTGTCTGCTGCATTCCGTGCTTCTCTGCACCTCTGCACCTCCTAAGTCCTCCTGCTGCAATTCCTGGTTCAATCTAGCCCATCCTCAGGATCAATCTGACCATTCTATTCAATACATAATCAAACTTCCCATGGTTTTTCAGAACCCAATTCAAACCTCCAAATAAATCAGGTACACCTTGTACAACTTCTTGTTTTGACACAATAACCTCTCAGTACAAATTTAGATCAGAGCATTTCATCAGCCTGCTCCTGCATCATGGAGCAATGGAGCAATCATGGAGTGGAAAAAGTGATTCCACCATCTGTGCAATTCTTGAATTTATTTCCCCTGCCTCATTTCAATCACAGCTTTTGAAGCTAAGCTGTACCCGTCATGATGTACCCCTCATGTACCCTGTCATGATGTCTCTCCACACACACACCCCTCTACTGTACACRAAGTCCTGGCATCACTGTACCTCATGCAGTCACAAGGGTGATAAATGGTACATTCTCATTGTTTGTTTTTATGTATTCTGCTTATTTTGTAAAAGATGATGAATTGACTCCTTTTTCTTGCCAATAAAATGCAAGTCCAAAGAAATACTTTGCTGTTCTTAATAAAATTAAATGTAAATACACAAGAATTAAAAATACACATTTTGTAAGCAAAACAAAAGTGATATTTATCAAATCTTACTCTCTTCCAGAATGTTTAAAAGGTGATTTTGTATATATAGCCAAMAGACTATAACAGAAAGACAAGTTACCCAGTATGACAACTATGTTTCTCACTCAGACAAACCAGACTCTCTGAAGAGTAAAGTATATCACAAATTCTCTCAGTTTTCATTACTACACTATCTCGTTTTCTCCAGGGAAATTATCTTTGAACAACATATCACTCTGCCCTTGGAACCATCAAACTGACATTTGACAAAACTGTGGAAGGCTAGCAAGTTAAATTTAAAACTCTGTTAAACCTTCCCTTGCACATCTCACTGAGCTTTTGCCTCCCATGGAAACAATTAGGAAGGCCAACCTCAGAGACCAGTGGGAAAATTTTTAGCACTAATCAGTATATTACACGTAGGAAAGAATATYCTTCTCCTGCTTCTCTACTGGCAGGAGAGATTGGGTATATCTAACTTGCTCTAAGCTAAATGTCAAAAAAAAMCTTACAGGATTGTTTCTTTGCTTAGAATTTGCTTTATTATGTAGGTAGAAACACACACAATATTATATATGTATTTACATAATGATGTATTTTATTTTCTTGTTTGCCATCAGTATCAATAGTACATCTTGCTATGAAACAGCTGCATCATTTTTCTAACCATTCTAAAAGTTCTGTAAAAAGGATGAATAAAATGGCAACTGAGAATATACATATGAGCAGAAATTAAATATTTAAAAGATCTGTTTCTTAAATTAAGTTTTGACTTTAATGACGATTCAAGCTGTGAAACCTTAACACTTCACTGAAATCCTACAATAAACTCCAATCATACGCTACAACTTATCTAAGACTCCAGGGATGAAAGTTGGCAGGGCTATGAGGACAGTTTGCCTCAGTAAGGTCAGCTGGTTTTTTAGGTCAATAAAACATAACAGAAATTGCACCTCCAACTGCTGAACAAATGTTTCTGCATACCAATCACTGAATTCCAATGAAACCAACCATAATGACAACCGCATAACATAATACCTTCCTTTAAGCTCTCTCTGGCTAGTGAAATTTTCAATAAATGTTGAATATGTTCTGACAGAAATGCTATAATGCTCATTCAGATACGAACTTCAAAGTCCATCCTTAAACAAATGCCTCTAATTAATTAGTGGCAGAAAGAAAGGCTATTTCTATTTTTCCAGTATTTGTAAAACTCAGGTCTAATCACTATCCATTCAAATACTTTTTAAAATTGCCTGACATATAATAAAAAGTAAGTTAATGCTCATGTAACTCATTACAATAAGAATCAAATTGTGGAAATAGAGTTTGCCATCTGGAAAGTAAATGGTAACTATGATGTGCTACGATTCAGGCAAAAAATGTCTTATCATTATTTTATTAATGATTCATCTTTTGCCAGATGGTTTCAAGGTATTCAAAACCTTTCTGAAACGCAAATGAGAATTTTGTTTCAATACTAAGACACAAAATTCTCTCTGCTTCTATATGGGAAAAAAATAAGGCTGAAAAAAAAAAAAAAAAAAAAAAAGCATTATCATGATTATCGTGAAAGGTCTGTAAACTTCAGATCTGAACATGTCCTAAGAGCAGAATGGAGATACACCATAATTTTAGCCTACTGTGCCACATGACAGCTTGATACCAGGACCCATATCTGCAAATGCAAAGCTTTGACACCTGTAACTAACTGAAACTAAAAATTTACTCCCKCTTCTCTCCCAGAAGAGATTCTTGGATTCTTGGAACCATAAAATCCTAGAAAGCTAAAGCTAGAAAGTACTAGAATACCTGCATTTTAGCAAAAGAAAGCACCACATCAAGTCTTCAGATAATTTCTGAATAAGTCAGATCTTAGTTCTCGTGGTAGTTCAATTTATTAAGCAATATTTAAGGTGCACCATCCTACACAAAGGCAAAAGTCACAAGAACTCTGCATGAGTTGACAAAGAAAAAAAGAATCAGYATGACAGAAGCTTTCCTAGGTTCATATTTTTCCATCTATGGTCACAAGATTGATGTCCATAGAAAGACTTAGGCTACCTCAGRAGCAGAGAAGATTGGTGTCTACATCTGTTGAGTCTCCAAGAACATTATCCAATCATTCATATGTTCAGGTATGCTACTCAAAAACAACACATGACCATAAATACTGGCATAGTTGACCTGAAATTTGGAAGAAAATAAAACTTGCATCTGGCCAGAACAAAGGTATGCAAACCCTGCCCAGAAAATACATGTACATCCATTGATTTCCCTTGCAATAACGTACTGGTCCTGAATCTGGTCAGTTCAAATAGCTGGAATTTTCTAAACCAAAAGCTAAACCATTCCCATCTTGTCCTATGTTGCTTTCAGTAACAGTAAAAAGCATGGCAGTAAATGACTAATTCTATGAAGCATAAATCTTTTCAAATATTATTATTGTCCAAGTCATGACTTATTTGACTAGATTGTCTATATATAAGGTTTTTCTGATAATCAAATATAATCAAAATAAAACTGCAAAAAGAGAAAAATTCCTCCTACCCAAGAAGATGCAAATTCAATATGTTGCTAATGAAATTATTTTCTTAAAAACACTTTGACAGAGCATTCACTTACTGAGATAAGTTCCTAATCCAGAAGTGAAATGACCAAGAGCCTTATAATAGTGTTTAACATAAATAAATGGCAAACTGAAGTTATTAACAGGAATCTGAGACAGGGAAAAAATAAAAAAAATAAAAGAAATATTGATGAAAACGTTGGTTGAGGAAGGAGCAATTAAGTAGGAGAGCAGAAAATACTGACCTGGAAGTCAAGCTGGTTGGAGTAGGGAKGAAAGCAGCAGTTTGGAGAAAAACGGATAGGAGGGAGGAAGACAACAAAAGAGAATAAAGGTAGGAACACATTAGTTCTTCAAATATATARCAAGCAGATGTTATATCAGCAGTCTTTTTTTCAAAACAGAAAAGGGAGAACAAAAATTAAAATCAAGTTCCTGTACCTGAGTATTTCTGTATTTCCTGTATTTCATGCTGAGCTCCAAACAAAATAGAACCTTCAAAGTGGCATTTGTGGACTTTTCAAAACCATCCACATTTACAATCATCCTAATGTACATCTACACAAAAAGTAGCAAACAAATTAGGTTTAGACAATCTGGTAGCACTCGCTGCCATGCATCTCATATGCTGTGAAGTCTTTTTTGAACGGACATGGGTTTGAAGGCCCACATTCATCAAGACTTCCAATGAAAGCSAAAACAGATACACAATTTGACAGCTTGTTCAGAGGTGGCAGGTTGAAGAGTGCAAACCACCGTACCTACCAGTGATCCAAGCAACAGATTTCAGCCCTCCCCCAGGAAATACAGTCCTTTCTCAGGCTGACAGTCTTTWTTTTTTTTTATTTTTTTTCATTCAGAAATGAAAATTCATTTTGAATGAAATTTTTCATTCAGAAATTCTCTTCAGAATGAAGAGTCTGACTGTAGTGTAAAAAAGTGTCATGTGAGACACCTCATTTAAGAAAAAAAAAAAAGATGAATAGCTTTTTCACGAGTCACTACAAAATATAGGTACCACAAAACCCAGGTCACACATTAACAGAGTCCATTTTTTACTCCTTCTTCTCTCCTCACTAATYGGTCACCTAGCCTATACAGCAATTATTTCCTATATGATATACTCCATTTTAAAAACAAAGCTTTCTCTCAGAACAAAAATAATATTTTTAAAGGAGCTTTCATACTTCCATAGGCTTTACTGAGAAGTTACACCAAATCAAGCAAATGACTGACCAGCTAAAATGCCATTGAAAAAATATATCCAACCTCCCTTAAGGTATTCTATTTTGTATCTTATTCCTCCCATCATCAAGCTCCAACATTTCATTCCCTACCCAGCAAATATCTGATAAGATAACTACGTTTATCAATTACCACATAGCCAGCTGTGAAGGAAGTAACTCCTGCTAGTCTCGTTCTTTCTATCACTATCAGTATTTTCCCAAACTCTATGTCCCTGGGGATGTCTAAATTTAAAGACCAGCTTGTCTTTCTCTTTTAAGATAAATTAACTAATGGGCCATAATACCCATTTAATTATGGATTAACACAACACATTCTCACCTAAATCACCCTTTTTTACTGCAGTGCTTACATTGCAGAGGTCAAGATTTCTCCCGAGACTTTGTTTTCCTCGAGAAAAACTTTTTTGGATTCCTCCTGTGACATTAGAACACTACTCTTGTAGTTATCCTACCAGCCCTTTCAGCACCTGTTTCCAGTTTTAATTCAACTTTCTTGAATATAAGTGACAAGAAGTATACAGCAGGATTCCACATGTGTCCTTACTGGTACCTTAGAACATTAAGACTTTCCTATCTCTATCGCAAACTTTTACTCAGATGTATCAGGACTACTCACAGCTGATTATTTACATCTGCCWCATTATTTGGATGGTTCATAACGACGCTACCATAGGCAAATTCACCCACTCTCTTTCTTCTTAAATTTTTTTCAAAAGATTATCCCTCATTTACAGTTGGTACTCTTGTTGGTCTCAAACTTGCAGGTACACATGTTGTACTACAGACTTTTGATTACTTTTATCATTCAAATTCCCCAGCATATACCATAGATAATTATACTTTTCATAACATCCTAATAAAAGCATTGAACAATATATACTTCCATCCTAGCATTTTTAAAATTTAAACTGAGCACTATCTTCCAGCTTTGTCCAAGAAAAATATATCATATTTTTTCACAAAAAAAAAAAAAAAACCAACAAAGTTAAAACAAAAAGAATTCTCATTTAGATTAAATGGATTAAATGCTACTGTTTCTGCAAAGAATATGCCATGAGTCTCCAACCTACTCACACCTGGAGTCACTGTACTACAGCTTAGGTCTGCAATTGCCCCTAACACACCCACGCTGAAGGCAAAGCCAGCACTTTCATGACCACACAGATTCCCTAATCCTGCTACCTTTTTCCAACATCCTACTTTAGAATTTTGGAGTTTATGCAGACATCACATCCATGGTGTACAAAGTGACCACAGTTCACTAATACCTTCTCCCAATATCTGCCTTACATATTAAAACCCACACAAACAGCACTGTATTCTAAATCCTCCCTGATGAATAGTAAAACCATGAGCTGCTAACAAAGCCGTCCTCAGYTGTATTGTCCTGTATTTTCAGCACAAATCTTGATTCTTCCATTTAAATTTGAGATCATAGTTCTCAAGATAGGATACACCTAAAGACTGACAGCCACATGTAGTTCCTTATTATTAAAGCAAACATTTGTCAGATGTCTGCAGAGAAATCAACAGATAATTGTGAAGATTGGTAAGGTCTTATGACTAGAAGTAGTTCCATGAAGTTTCTCTTCCTGCAAGGTAACAGCAGTTCCCATAGATTTTCTCCCTCTTTCCTGGTAGTTCTCCTTAATGGACAGTGCAATGCTGTGTCTTGACTGGAATAACCAATAATCACAAGCACTACAAGCAATAATCACAATGATGGGACCCTTAAAATATCACTGTTGGTACTATGAAGCTCTTGTCTTCCAYCTTCAACACTAGAAAACTCTTTAAAAATAATTAAAATTAAATTTCTTCATTAATTTCATTTAAATTCATTCTCCCTATGGATAGGATGGGAAAGTAGAAATCAGATGCCCAGAAACTTCTAAACATCAAATAAATTGCAGTATAACCTATGGGAGCTTAAAAGTATTTAATTTGAGGGAGTGAAATAAATGGATCTCCAAAATTAGCTATCTCCATTAAAGAGAAACTGTACAACCTCCTCAAAAATAATAAATACTCAGARTTAGCAGTGTGAGACTGCTTAGAAACACTTACCAATACCTGTCAGGACCTCTGAGAACTAGTGATACTTTTCCTGCTGAACATATGTGTGTGGGGACAGTTTTGATTCGCCACTTACTAAAGCAGAATTAGTAGAAAGAATCTTATTCCGCTAATGTTGCTTTTCCAGTATGGTTCTTTTCATTGAATTTTTCATGCATGCACAAAACTTTTCCTGTGTATGTTCCTTTCATGAAGGAAAAACAAAACAAACAAAAAGGTGGAAATGCTCAAATGCCTCAAAGGCGACAAACAAGAGATGTGGGGCTTTTCTGGGTTTTTTGTTTGTTTGTTTCCTGCATTTCTGACATTTCAAATCATAAAACATCACCAATACTTTGTCAAAAAGTGTATCTACTCTTAACTTCCACGCTTTGTAATAAAGAGACATAGGACAAATAATACAAGAATTACCTTTCTAACTCAGCAATTTTCTTATCTTTGTCATTTTTCTCATTCTCTACTTCCTTGAGTATCTCTAGAAGTCTGTCAACCTCAGCCTGTGCTTTGCCACATTCTTCTCTATAGTATGAAGCCTCTTTGTCAAGCTGTTTCATTCTGTCCGCAAATTCTGGATTCATCCGTGCCTCCTCTTCAGCTTCGTGAGCCTTCAGAATCAATATTTTAAAGAAGAATAAGTATAATAATACTTTACATAGATTTAAGAGTTTTACTTCTTCAGCCTCAGAGTTCAAATTTTCAATAAAAAGGATTATGGGTATTACTGCTAGATGAGATTTTTTTTAAAAATTAGCACTAAAAAGTAACGGATATATCCTTGTATCTTCCTAAAATTCTTTTCAAGTGCTATCTTCACAAAAGCTACAGTTTGACAGCAGGAGGAATTATTAATTTTTTTTTTTTACATTTGAATTTTACTATTTTTCTAGATTTTTTCTGCTTTTTTTTCTGAAATTAAAAAAAAAAATCTTGTAATTCGTTTCATTCCTTTTAAAGTTGTTAAACTCTTTCAAACATATAGACAATTTCTTAATAAAGCACATTCGCCCTCTTTCTCCATACATATGCATAGATATATAAATTTATATAGAGACCTGTATCATCTGCTGTTCTGCAAATGAAGTTTGATACTAAGAATTTAAAAAGGAAGAAATTAGTTTTATAAAGCACTGTTTTTAAAAGACAAGCCAAAAGAAAATTTTAAATGCTTTCAGCAGACAGTTTACCCAATAATCCTTTTTTCCCCCTGTTGATAATACTTAACCTGAAACACCAGAAGAACAAGCCCAGCCCATTGGTGAAAACAGCACAAACCTGGCAAACACATGCATGGATGGGTGGCAATTCCACAGACAAGAAAAAACGCAATGACAAAAACAACAGTGCACATCCCAATCTTACTCCCATCAAACCTAATAGCAAAACCCCAATTAACTTCAATGGGAGCATGATCAGGCATCAAATGCTTTAAACTGTTGGCTGGAATAATCACAGACAGAGACACAACAAGGCACTGCAATGCTTAGCCTACCCCTTGCTTCCCATTATTCCTAATTGGCATCTTGAAAGAGCAGGCAAGGAAAAAACAAGTAGTTTAACACAGTGCACACTGAACATAGAAAATTCAGATAACATTTTTCGTAGTTGTTCTTAATGCACAGGGACTCTACAGAAATTCAGAATRCTTAGAACTGAAGATTCTCCAACAATCTTATTGGACAGGAGAAGTGTGGATTTAATTATCTTAATTTCAGGGAATAGACAAGCAAGCAATAAAAGAAACCCAGATGAAAATGAAAGATGCATGTTTTCAAAACAATTAATATAAAATATTTCAAGGCTATAAGGTTCACATTCTTTGCAATGATCAACATTTTCAGCATAAAGAGGTTTAGGTTTAGTATAAACAAAAATTAAAAATTTGAAATTATTGAGGTGGAAACCAAGGGTTTTTGCATGTAACATATCATTTAAGCATGAGGATAATAAGAAATAGCTTGGAAGTTTTAACTCTCTCTATTGTAAGACTTCAATAAATAAGAAAAAAGTCAAGGGACTGACATGAGAAACATACTAAATTTGTTGGTATTGGTCTTCCAAATCTCTATTTTAGGCTATCACACAGCTATACAGAGTTTCCCAACACCGACTACTTGTTTCAAGGTAACATCCAGAGTATAATGACTTGACTGTTGGAGTGAGATGTGAGTAACAGATTATATCATCGCCTTAATTCCTGCTTAAGAAATAAACTTCCATTTATTTTATGTGTTAGGCATGTCAATATATTTACTTTCTAGCTTTGTAGTTTGTAAAGTAAAGACTCCAGGACAATTCTGCAGGAGACTGGGTATCATTTTCCACCAAAATTAGAAATTAGACCCTCCAAAAGGGGCAATATGTATTCTTTCCAAAGAGAATAAACAAGTGAAGGGGAAAAAAAATCCACATGTTGGCAAAGTCACTCTAGGAAAACAAACAAACAAACAAGAATTTCTGGTTTTACATACCAAGAAACCTACACAAAGAGCAAATTGTTCCCTACTGCTCTTCAGATTTCTTCTAAGAGAACGGTATAACTAGAATTTAATAGTTCCTCTGTAGATATTATCACGCTCTTCCCTGCCACCTTTCCCTTCTGTTCATTCAGCTATATAATTCTATTTGTTATTTACTTGCCTTGCTTCCATCACTTCATAAATATGCAAAACACCCATCTTTTTGGTCTCTCCTTGGGTTCTTTTGCAGATCAAATGTGGCAGAGAGGCCTGGATCCCTTCTAACCAGAGGCTGAATGGTTATCACCTGAGTCTGAAAGTCTCAGCCTATTGCTGTTCTCCTCTCCTACTTCTGTCCTTTTCCCATTTATGTATTTTTTTGTCACCTGGGTTTCTGTTTTCTTGTGGAGAATACACTTCCCATTTTTATGGCCAAGAGTGGTGTCTTGGGTACTTTTTAGCAGGCAAGTAATAAATCTCTTAATCTATATCCGTAAATGATCTGTAAACAGGTTTGCATATTAGKCATGGGAAAGGCAGCTCAGAATTCCAGATCAGCACACTCTTTTCATGATATTTTGCAGACAAAATGTGCAGTTGTATGTTTCATCATGTTATGCAAAGAGGATGTATTATTTTTACAATTCAATAAAAACAGCATATCACACTACTTAAAACTGTACTTATTCTTAATTATATATCAGTTCTGATATTTACTTATAYTAGTAAGCATTAGAAATACCTGAGAAGTAAAGTAACATTTCCTTATGTAAACAGCAAATTTCTTATAAAAATCCCAAAACAGTGTAGCACAGACATATAACATGAATTATTTGGTCTATTACAATTTTATGGCACAATCATGCATGCATTATTCWGCATAACAGAAACGGATGGACAGATTCAGTACTTGATTTTTAAAGTTTCAATTACATACATACACAGAAAACAACTAAGAACTTCACCAAAAAGAAAAAGAAAGGAACAGCACAACATACATGCAAGAAATTACTTTATCAGATCCTTCAAATTTTTGTACTTCCAGGTGCTGTGACCTTAATTCTTCTCTAGTCTTCTTAAAATTCAAATATTTTTGATTTAACTTAACTGAGWCTGCTGTAATGAACTTAGAGAAGGTTCTGCAAGTAATCTAAATTTGTCTTACATTACTCATAAATAATAGCAAAAATAAATCTTTATTATGCATAAAACCATCCACCAGGACTCTAAACTACATCCATCGTTRTATTTTCATTACAGGACAAAAACATACATGTTATTTCTTGTAACTGATATTTATCTAACACAAAATGCTTGGATATTTCAAAACTTTCACTTTTCCAAGTAAACATGAAAAATATGCCTCCAACTCCATTGACATCTTCCTCACAGAGATGTTTTTACTATACCGTGAAATCTTTCTTGAAAGAGTATGCAGGATTTGCACCTCTTTGGTATCTTATTGTATAGATACATATTTTAAAAAATTCAGTGATTTTTTTGGTTTTTAAAAACATCACATATAAGCAGTGAATGCAAGAGATAGAGTTGATACTTTTCTGATGTAGCAGAAAATTTAACAATCAACTAAAAAACGTAGTATTATTTCTGCATGGGGTAAAACATTGATACTTGCCTGAACCAATTTTAAAAAAAGAGAATTAAAACTTGAGTATTACATGACTAGAGTGCCATTTGGTTTTATGTAACACAGAGTAATAACTCTGTTAAGAAAAATGGTGAAATATCCTACTTCATTGAGTATCATGATGATTTGCAACACAAAAACTGTTTTAAGTAACTGCTATAATGCCACCTCCAAGAACAGAGGTGAAGCACTGACCTTGTAGAATTCAATGAAAATGTTGCCACTGACTTCAATCAAGTCACAATTTCATTTGAAGACATTAGGAATTGTTAAAAAGTATGTTGCTTATGTATAAGCAGCAGAACAAAAAGAGAAAAAAATGTTTATTAAAGGAAATCTAGCCTGCTATCAGAGCAAAATCATCTTCCATCCATTATTTTTAAACTGCATGGACATAGTCTTAGCAAAAATTAAGCATGTAAAGGAAAAATAAGTAAATAAATAAATGATGGACTTCAGAATATGCAAATAGACCACAAAGTTACAAATAGTACTCCAATACAGCAAAATAACTACACTTAAAATAACAATTAGAAAGTGCTTATGTAAATCAAGAGAGGAAAAGTAACACAAAAATAGACTTTAATCTGAGGCAACAAGACAGCGGGAGTATAAATCTTATGAACTAACTAACTAACTACCTCATAGATGATCAAGATGACACATAGAAACAGAAAATCCTTTTTCAACAGCAACATGCTCGATGGTACGGATGACAACAGCAGCCATTTTACCCTCCTTCCAATCTATGTATGACTGGGGTTGAACCACAATTAACCACTAACTTAAAAAATAAATATGGTACTAGATGCCGAGAAGCTACACGAGTYAGCAAAAAGACTACTAGGAAGAAATCCTGCTCCACTGATTTTAATGGCAAAATTGGATTGAGGTCCATAAAACTAGCTCTCTTTTATATAATAGCAATTACTTAGTCACACCAAGCATGATCAATATAAAAGCTGTAGTTTATAAATTGCTATTACACTCCAGTTACATCATTTTTGTCCTATGAAGTTCAAAGTACTTCAACTGTAACAGTCCCAGTCAAAGAAATGGAAACTGTTCTCTGTAGAGAACTGCTCTTCAACTGAAACAGGATCTCAATCAAGACAGAAGGTTGCTGTGCAATTAAAACAGACATTAGGAAGAATATTAATGCTAAACAAGTCAAAGTAATGTTGTTTGCCTATTCATAAACACTGATGTCTCTGATCAGTCTTCTATATTTCAGCATTTTCTTGGATTAAGTGCAGTGTTTCCATATTATTAGTGTATATGTGCTGAAAATACAGAATCTTTCATGAGAAAAACTGATGGAACTATATTAATCATACAGACTTTTGAAAACCATGTTCATCACTTCTTGTATAATATTATTCATATAATCAACTCAATAATTTGAGATAAACTGAAAGATCAGCAGATAGTTTAAGTTTGAAGGATCAAATAAAGTACTCAGGTGGAAGAAAACAAAACAAAACAAAAAAAGTCTGCATGCTTTTTTTAATGCAGAAGTTGAGGACGTAAAGGCTAGCATGCTTATACTTTTTGAAGTAAGTAAATAGCAGGGTTAATGCATTTCATATACAAAAAAAAGGCCTTGAAGTCCACAAAGTAAATTTATTTGTTATAATGGGGTATAGATAAGCATCAAAAATATTCCGCAAAGCTCCACAGAGGAAGAACACAAGACAGAGTAAGGTAATGGATCCTCATGCTTTCATATGTTACAGTGGGCAGTTTTAGAAAGAACTTACTGGATTGTACATCTGATTGAACAACTGTTCAGCTTGCTACATTGCAAAGTTGGAAAGGAGTGAAGCACAGACAGGAAAAGAAGGAAAGATCCAGGAAAACAGCATTAGCTCAACAAATCCAGTGCATTTGCACAGAAGAACTTGTCATAAAAAAAAAAAAAAAAAGTAGAAATTTAAGTTTCTAAACATTCCTCGGTGAAAGTGAGAGGCACTGGGGAAACATAAATGTTGATTTTGGCTCCTAAAAAAGAATAGCTGGAGTAAGAAATTTAAGGTTTGTGTTACTTTCTCTTTCTCAAGTTAAATAACCCATGAAATAAAGAAAGGTGTCCACTTTTGATGATACATTAAGTGCTGGTCTCAAGCAATGAATCACTAGAAGTGCTGTTGGCTGAGGCTGCAATTTATCACCAAAGCTTCAAAGATTGTAATATATAAAAGATTAATTAGATTTCATCATTAAATTTATTAATTTTCTATTGTTTTAACACAAAACTGAATTTTCTATGCAGAATGACTTTTCAAAAGTTCAGCTTGTCAAAAAGTACTTGGGCAACAGCAAAATGTCAGTAAGCAGGTAAATTTAAGAAAATGACAAACAAGAATAGGAAGAAATTCTAAAATGGATAATAAGATCATATATATGTAAAATATAATATATATATATACACACACACACATTATATATGTTATTATTATTATTAAGGTATTGAAATACCTATTAGGCAATTCCTGATGTTATTTCACAAATAGCAACAGAAAGCCACCAAAAACGTCATGGAATTTTGGTACCAAAAGCACTGAGCACTCTCCCTTTTTTATTTTAGGATTCTTTTTTCAAATTAATGAATTTTGAAATACCATCTTAGACATACAATGTTTAATAAGCACACCTATTTTTTCAAACATTACTTTCTGTACCAAAATATAGCATGCTAATATAAAGAGTTACTCCTTACAACAACATTTATTTTCTTTTGAAATGTGTTTCCTCTTTAAAATTAATACAGCATTTTTAGATCAGTATATTTTCTCCCATTGAAATTAATAGTTAAGTAACACTGAAAAATAACGAAAATCTAGTGAGACACAGCCACAAAGAGTTTTATTTTCAAAATATAAACCTTATTTTCTCCAAAAAGAGAGAGAGGAGATGAAACAAAGATAGAGGAATTGAAAATAAATCACAGATTTGGTTTAGGCTTGCCCCTTGTACACATTTTAATTTTGGGCATAGCACATATTACCATAATTACTCAGGGAAACCAGTAACTCCAAGCAAGCACGTACAGAATACTATCTTCACATTTATTAACAATCTGATACAACATGCAAATCATATTAAACTAACTATAATCATTTTAAACTGCCGTAATAAAAAGTGCTGCCTCTGCGATATTTCTCAAGATACAAGACAGTGCTCTGGAGCCACGTGGGGCAGAGATGTCAGCAGCCTCCACTGCCACCAGCTTCAGCAGAGCTTCATGTTCACAAGCACAGTTTTGGGACCTGCAGCTTAACTTACTGTGCTGATGTTCCCTCCTATCCTAATTCACGTGTATGCAAGAATAACACAGATTTCTCTTTCAGTTAGTTTCCCAAAGGAGGAAAAATAGACGAAGATAGATTTCAGGGGAGCAATTACTATTAGCAGATTTACACAAAATATTTTATTAGAGAAAGCATAAATTGAAAATTACTGTTTGGAGCCTACTATCATTAACAGCCACTGTTTCTGTTCAACTAACCATGCCCACAAAGGTAGCTGTAACTACGTTTTATAGTGGAAATATCTGGACTCCTACAAATGTTGGATGAATTTCCACTGGGGCATTATGCTGTGTTTATGATATAATGAAACTATAATGTTTTCAACTTTCTTTTAATAATCCTTTGTATTCATACACAAGAAACATGCTCTCTTTTCATATGAAAGGCATTGCAGACACTCTGAATTTTATAATTGCTTATTTTTCCATGACCACGTGATCTGTCTATATATTTAGTAATGAAAGACTGACTTTAGATTTTAAGTCTTTCAAGAGGATTTCCATTCTTTATATGACCTGTGCTTTAGATTTTTTTTAACTACTGCTTAAAATGAAAACAAATAAGACAATCAATTTTTATGATAAATAATCAAAAGTGTGTGAGAGAGTTTACTTGATATTTTAATTCTGGTATAAATAGTATTTACAAGTTATCACATATTTCAAGTAGTTGATTTTCATTAAAGCTTGCGCATATGTTTGTAGAAAAAGAATACCTTCCTTTATCCAATAAATATACTGTACAGGCATCTAATTGCAGATATTCATGCTGAATTGAAAAATTATAAAAGATTACATGCTGATATCCTCCTTTACCCTCCACAATACCTTCCTCACAGGCAAGGCTATTGAAAATAATGTGCTTAAACACAGAGCAGGAACTACTCAACCTGGGTAAAAGAAAGTGTCAGAGTATTATTCTAAGAATGGTAACACAGTACAAATAATTAATCTCTTTTTTTTTTCTAGAAAAGGCAACATTAGATGTAAGTATCAAAAATCAATGTTTGACTCACACTTACTAATGAATTGCAGGAGGCAAACACAATGCTTAAATCCATCAAGTATGTCATGAGACTGGTGTTTGAACAACGTGAGCAGACGTTACCAAATGACACAGAAAGAGGTCAAAGAAACAATGTATGGTAGAAAAGGCATCAACAAAATTTGCAAATCATTTTAGCAAAATCTATTTTAATGTATTGATTTAAATAAAGCCGGGCTATAAAACAAAGATCTTAAAACAATTTCCTTTAAATGCTTGCTTCTGCTACTTGCTGAATAAAAATAATTAATTGCTAACTGAGATAAACTAGGCATTATTTTGCTTAATTATCACAGCTTTAAAGTCATCAAGACCACCAGAAGGTCTTACAAGGAATAAAAGTCTTAGCATATATTCATCAGCAAAAGAGCCAAAATAAAATCTAACCAGATTTTCACTTTTTAATTTTTTTTTTTTTTTATTAGAAAGTGCAGCCTTTGAACTTTTTTCCTTTTCACATGCTGCAAACATTCCCATCTACTTGAATTCTGGAATAAATTCATACACATATAAATTGCCATCTCAATAATTTTTTCTGCTTTCTGACTTTTTTCTACTTCCCCTCCAATGTCCTGTACCCAGTTTAGTTATTTCTAGTAGCTTCTCAGAATTCCCTCCAGTAAAGTATTCAAGGTAATTCCTGAGGCTCATTAGTAGTTTTGACACAAGCCTCTTCAGAAAAGGAAAAAAAAAAAAAAAAAAAAAAGTTAGCAATAGTTGATGCAAGCATCAGCAAACATCATAAGAGGGGTAGATTTTAGATTAACTCCAGAAGCCTAAGTTCATCTTTATCAAAATAGGTTTTTGTTTGGTGTTGTTTTTTGCTGTTGCTGTTGTTTTTGTTTTTAAGCATAGAACTTACCTTTTTCAATTGTGCTTCCAACTTACTACACTCTTCTTTCTTTTGTTCTATGGCTATTTCTAAAGATTTAAGTTTGGAGTCTCTTTTCAGCCCTGCTGATGCCAATGAAGATGCATGTTCTTTGAGATCGATTAAACTAGACTGCAAAATGACCAAGAGTAGAACGTTAATTCCTAGTCACCAGGACACTAACTTATTGTCAACTTAGTAGTCACTTGAAATCTCGTTCCCCTCCCGTCCCTCCAAGTGAAAGGATACAAAGATAAGCAAAGGACAGTGTTTTGAGACTACAGGCAATTGAAACCACAGGAGCTGGCACGCAATGAAACACAAAAACAGTCATAGCAATTCTAGTAGTTTGACAAATGAAAACAGGAACAAAAATGGAATATTCAAATGTTCTGAAGGCTTATCCAAAGGAAAAGTTAGAGAAGAAAAGATACACAACTATGCAAAAAGTGTAGAGATGTGTTCTGTACAAAAGCAAGAACTACAAAGAATGCTTAAGAAAATACCACTCCAGGAGCAGAATTTCCATAGTTTAAACAATCTGAAACCAATCTTACTGAATTTTTTCATCTTAAAATCATAGATAGAAGAACATATCTAAAAATTTTACTGCAAAGACTGACCTCTTTTTCTGTCAGTTCAGCTTGCAAAGCATTAACTTTCTCCTTCAGGTCTTTATTTTCTTTTTTATAAGATTCAATTTCTTCAAGTCTTTCTCTGTCATCTCGCTCCCTTTGCTCCTTCAAGCGCTCTATTATTCTTTCCTAGCAATATAAAATGCAATGGTGGGAATCATTTTAAGAAAAGGAGGAATAAAATAGCATACATTCAGTAGCACTTCAATAAAAGTCAACCTTTGGAATAAGAGAATGATTCAAGCTAATTTCAGGACATTGCAGTCAACAGAAAATTTCTCCCAATTTCATACCCGATACTACCTTAGTAAGCACCAGAACAAGGTTTCAAACACTTTATGAGATTTACTAACTTTATTAACTGTCTCTACTGGTGTGAATATGCATATAAAGATATTCACAGCTAAGCATTATACTACATCAATTTATAAATCTTAAAAATAATAATCAATTTGAACCGATCTCAAYTGGATAAATATTTTATTATTTAAAATTACTGAATTACTGACTTAGAATGTTTCTACACCAAAATCAATTTGACTTGAATGGGGTCTCTACATCTTTGGAAATTTAAATGCCAATTCAAGAAACAGAAAAATACAGCTTCTCACAGCTACTTCGAACTTACTTTCGTAAGTTCTGCAAAGCTTAGTAATTTTCATGCAAAGCTTGGGAATATTTTGTAAATATTCATATTCTAATGTTCACAGGTACTTATTAGATAGCTAACAACATATTCCCTGTATATGTGCAAGCAAGCATATTACAGTTACTGTTGAATTCTTAATTGTTATATTTCATTATTTTTATTTTAAATATTTGAAAATTAACCTACTTTTGTCTTAGGTTTGTATAGCAAACGTAAGCTATTATGTAACATCTGTTATTATGTAACTTGAGTTGTTAAGATCAAGTATCAAAAGCAGATGTAGGGTATAAGACTTCATAGATGCTTGTTAAATGACTAATCTATTATTGGTTGTRAAACTAGACATAAGAGCAAAGCGTGACATATTTCAAACGTTTTTCTCATACAGCCACTTTACTACTATTTTAAACATTTGTGAGCCTCTGCTAAATTATTTTCTTTCTTCCAGTTATATGATACTGACTTCCAGCTCTAATGATTTCTGTGTTACCAATAGTTGGAAGAAAAATGTCCATCACTTTGAATCCATCACCACTTCCAATTATATGTATGAGTAAAATTAACATTTAATATTAGGAAGGTTTTAACAAACAGATTAACATCTTCATTTCAATAAGTAGTAATGCTTCAGTGAAATAAAGTCTGAAAATAAATGGATGCGTAATCTCTTAAATACAGGAAAATAATTAGCAGTACACTGAATAATCATATAATAGTCATTTCAGTACAATTCTTATTCATCATTCACAGTGCTATTGTTATTTAGTATCTAGTATGTCCTGGCAACAAGGACTCCTTTACTAACCTTCAGATAGCTGTATGTGCCTTAATAGAGAACTAGCAGTAGTGTAAAATGCTTCACAAAAAAAGAGACAATTACATTAAATATATATATTTGCATTGCTGATATACTATATTCCATTTAGCATACGTTAAAAATGAAATACCAAAAATTGAAGGTATCTGGCTATCTGCAGTTAAACGTCTTTTCACAATATTATGACTTTTCAAGCATGGAGATGCCATGCACAAGGTGGATGAATCCTGGATTCATTCCATCCAATGGCTAAGCCTCGCTTAGACTTATTCAGAGCCAAGATTTCATACAGAAAYCTGTTTGCAGAGAATGAAGATTCTTAAGCAACACCATCTTGAGTATTACACAAATTACAAAGCAGCAAGCATAACAGCTTAACCTTTTAAAAATTTTACTATTTGCTATTTTTTGCTATATACATGATGTGAGAAATTCCTAAGTATGCCAGGCTCATTCTAAAATAAATAATATAAATTCTCTTGATATTCCCTTGACTATTAATGCTAAAATCACTAGTTGGAATACACTAACTGGAATAGCCTGAGAATTGATTCAGAATACCCCTAGCTATATTCATAATTTTTTACCATTACCATCTTAAAATTTTATTTGTCCATTTTTTTCCTTTTTAATAATTAAATATAGTACTATTTCATTTTATTAATACATAAATAGCATAAATTTTTTCTCAGTCAATCACAAAAGAAGACTAATTTAACTGTCAGCTGCAGAAGGTTAAATGTCAAAAACATGTGTTAAAAGGCCCTAATATACCATGTTTTACTTGATTAACAGCTAACTTGCAGAAATCCCAACAATGTGTTCCTGTTTCATTCTTATTTGCATTGGCAAGCTTTCCTTATGCACTAATCTAGGACCTCACAGGTCTAATCTATTTGCACTTTATCACAGGAGCAGGAACTGAATTGTAGCGGCATATAGCTCTATTATCAGACACACTCAATTGCTTATCTACTGTATGCTGCTACAGCAGGACCAACTTTATAAATATCAGCTTCATGAAAGCAACCTCTTGAGCTGCTTTGGGCCAGCCCAAGAGCGGAGATATTCTTTAGAAAGTTCCTTGTTAAAACATAAAGGAAGTTGATAGCAGTTTTACATCTTMTAATTTTCTACTATTTTCCTGGATAAGAATAAAATTATTTTGGGTTAATCGCAAAGTGYACCACATTGCTGTTAGAATTTGCAACTTAAAAAAAACTCTTTTCTGGACTCCATCCAGAGGAGCACCACAGAATGCTGGCCTGCGATAAAACATTACCTTCTCTGACAGAGCTTCTTCTAAGGTTGCTAGTGCCGTGTCTGTGTTACTAGAATCCGTCTGCAATGATTTCACTCTGTCTTTTAGATTGGTTAGCTGTTTGTCTTTGTCCCTAAGTTGTTCCTGTAGATTTTCAATCTGAAAATAAAAACAGATCACAATATTCATCAACATTGTCTTACCATCCAAGGAAGGACTTGGAGAATAGGACCAACTGAATGTGTAAATATTATACACATGATATGTATGCTCCAGTATCCTGCTAAATTTCTACACAGTACAATTTGACTAATTTTTAATTTCTGTCCCACTCTTTCCATTTGATTTTTTTTACTAAATAATACCATCTTCTAACAAGTTATGATAAAGAATCTCAGTACAGTCAAGTATTATTATATTATTTTATGTTATATTAATTGCTTGGTCCTATGTGAATTGTTTTCATTTCAGGCATTGCATTATCTTAGCAATTCAAATCATGTGCGGAACRGCCCCTTTAGATTGTTCATTACAATAAGAAGAATAAAACAAACGGGGAGAAAGAGTCAGGATGGATGACAACCTACCTATCCAAATTCTCAATGCCTTGCTGTAAAAGAAATTCCTCTGAGCAGAGATGGGGATGTTTATGTTTCAAAATAATAAATCAACACCTCCTCCCCCCMAAAATCTTTTCTTCATAAAATTTTTCTTCCTCTCCATCAAGATTTAGTGTATATGACCTGATTTAGGACCTGCTTTAAAYGGGTCTAGTTCTTCCTCCAATGTGTGCTTAAATATATTGCTAATATTCCTATAAATATACCTTATTKTTAACTAGGTCATGATTTATACAGGTTAAATTGGAACTATTTTGTCATTGGAACCATTTGAAAGAAACCCTGTTTTCTTTCAGAAGATGTGATGTTGCAGTTGACAGAGGACAGCACAGCAAGAACCCATTCTATCTTGACAGCAGTGCGCCCGCCCACGCACACGTGTGCGCGCAACCCCACGCACACACAGAACACCCCGACCTTCGCAGCAGCTTCTCATTGCTCCCCACATCATCCTTTCAGAAGCTGCATCAAAAATGAAGCATGTGCTATGGCTCTCTATGCTGAAAATAGATTAAATGGAGTTCTAGTGGTGAGCACACTTACGTCTATGACTGATCCTGCAATATCAGAAACTTTGATCAGGGCACTCTTCTGYTAGTCCTTATTTTTGAGAATGGCAATCTGCTACCAACAGGAAGGTGACCACAAATATCTTYCTTGTCACTTTTTAAGCAGCAGTTTGTAGAAGGTACCAGCTGACCGGATTGATTATTGACAGCTTCATAAAGAAACTTTGGAAGATATTTATGCCTTTTCACTCTCAGAACAAGCAATATGCTGTTTGGATGGTGAAACTACTATCCACATAGTAGTGTTATTTTGTTATAAGAACAGCTGTATTTCTACACTCATAAAGCAAAGACCAGATTGTCATTTTTATAGATACATCCAGGAATTCTGAAAGCACGGTTCCAACATGAAGAGCCTGACAGGAAGTCTGTTGGGAGCCCCCTCTCCAAATGCCATCATCTATGCTAGATGTTAGAGTTTCCTTCATACAAGTACCTCCAGGAATTGTACCTGACGCATTTCARGTATTTTTATAAGATTCTATTGTTTGATAATGTACTATAAGTGGGAATAGCCAAGAAAGCACCATAGGGTTTCTGCCAGTGACTTAGAGCTTATGCTCACGTAAGGTTCAGCATTTATCAATTATTTTGTGTTTGCTGAAAGTGTTTAAAACTAGGAGTTTAAAAAACTGCAGGAAAGCACTGTGTGATAGTCCAATTAACTATCTCCAATGTTATAAGCAGTTTGTAGCATTTTTACAGTAGCTCCAACCAACTAATCTTAAAGAATAAGAAAAAAGTCTTTGTAACAAATGCAGACTTCCTCTGTCCTCCAYTCGCCAAAAGTTATGTAAAATCCGTAATTTCTAATGTAAAGCTATTATGAAGAAGGAAAAATAAAAGTACAAGTGAAATCAGTGGGGTAGAGTCAACTTACAGCAGACTTTGGAAAGGAAAAAGATCTAGAGGAACATTATATAACGTACTCTGAGATGCCTAAATAGGGACTGTTTTGAAGCAACAATGTATTAAGGGCGTATGTATTTTAAAAGGAAGCAGATGTTCAACCCTTTCATGAGGCATTCAGGACTGAAAGACAGTAGGGATAAATAAAATCAAAGCTACACACCTTCACACGGTGATTTTAGAATCAAGGACAAATAYTGCAAGCCAGCTTCAGGAGTGCTGAACATATTAATACTAACTTGGAAACCCTACTGAAGTGTTGTCTTTCTAGCAGCATTTATTAATTGCATTAGTACCAAAGTCCTCACATGCAAAGTATGTTAATTTTTCAGTGATAGATATTTCAGACTTCACATCACCACTTTCTTTTATCATTTTGCCTGCTTGACAGTCTTTGGGTAAAAAAAAAATCTTGATTTAGGGCATCATTGATTCAGGACAAGATTTAAATATGCTTTTAAAATAAGACAAATTATTATTCTCAGCACAGATTAAAATTCTTACTTTGGGAGCTATTCTCAGCAATTTTATACTCTAGATCATTTCCTGTTCTTACTTAGATCAATGAAGTTCTGCTATTCACATAATAATGCAATTTTCTCATGGCCAATGCTTAATATACTTAATAAAATTCAGATTTTAACAGAAGCAGCATCCTTTACAATTATTATTAAACTAGATTTAAAAGTTTCCATTACAATTTCAAAGTTAAATTCATGTGCAACTCAACTGAACAGTTATGGCAATAAAAATTTGGTCCCCATGTGAAAAGATGTATCACTGTAATCAAAAACACTTCATTTGGGACATACTTTGGTCTAATTCTCCTCCTCTCTTTCCACATCACACTTTTCCAGGAAAAAAAAGGCTGAAGTCTTATACTGACATCATAAAAACCTATAATTAACAAATCAAAATCCACAGTATAGCTGTATACATGTGTAAAAATCTTAAATACATTTAAATAAAATAAACATGAAATAAAAATAAGAGTAAAAATTTTTGAAAGTAAATTGGTAAGAGCATTTGAGGCATAAATGCAAGGATTTAAAAGTCTTCATATTGCTGTGGCAAATGCAAATTTTGTGTCTTTTTTATATACTTGGGTTGGTCTATCAGATTATTGATATGGGAGAAAGACTCCACTTGTTCTGTAAGACCTGAATCCTTTTTTTATACATATATATACACACACACATATATACATAAAGGCTGGTGSGAAGAACTTACACAGAATAGTTCACTCTTGTAAATGATCTCTAATAATGTTTTTCTTTGTGAATATATTTTATATAGATACAGAAATAGGATACATGYGTTAATGACTTAAGAACTTTTTATTTTATGGCACGGGTATTAGTCACATCTAAAATTACATTAACTGGTGTTTAGAGGACTGCACAGTATGTTTCTTTCTTTCCTTTCATCCAAGTATTAATGATTCTAACAACTACCTCATGACACCCTGTGGAACACTCCAGCAATTGCACATTTCAGCTTCATCATGCTATMATCTCAAGCAAAGAGAAAACAAAATAGAGGAGTGAATATTGATCACATATTTTTGGAAACAAAGTTAAGATCTAGTCCTTTATTATCATCAGCTTGACCTACCATTCTACCCACCCTGAATTACAGTACTTATTTCCTATGCACAGTGCTTATCTGAATTCCACAGCATTTACACGATTTCCTTCCTCTTAAAACTAATTTAAAATATGATCCAACCCTTAACCAAGAAAACATGTTCTAAAATTATTCAGCATTTACAAAATTCTTCCCTCAGAGGTAAAGAGAACAGGCAGCAAATTAAAAACATCCCCATTGAATCACAACTGCTTTAAAATCAGTCATTCAATGCACAGTCCGTAGATAAAACAAGAAGAAAGGATCTGATTATTCTTCTATTTGTGCTATGTAAATCTGCAGAAAATATATTGAAGGGAACAGGACCACACTGGGAAGCAGTGCAGAGTTCAAGTGTGTTGTTGGGATGGGCATGGGATTAACACAGACCTACTAACGCAAACAGGATTTTTGGACTAGTTAATCACAATGAGCTGTCTCAAAAGGGTTACAGAGATGGAGCAGTTTGAGATGCTGAAATCTTGGAACACAAGATATGATTTAGTTCTTCCTCCTTTTTTAAAACCCAAATTGATAGAGTCTATCAGGTGTCATGTTCTGTCTCTAACATATCTGTGGATGCAGGTATATATATCACTCAAGCAGGATTTTACTGTTGAACAATTTACTTTTGAGCATGCCTGCATTCACTTTATAAAGGGACTTTTTAAACCTTTTCTTAACCTTCAAGGACTTATACTTCTATGCAATAGGACCATTTAGCCTTGTAGATAAATGCCTCTCCTATGGGGGTATCCTCTCAACAAAGCAGAAGTGCTAATCTGGTCACTTTTTGGCAACAGTCTCAGGAATGTTTCTTTAATACGTGCRGGATTAAATTAAATCTCACCATCAGACAGGCTTTATAATTCTATAGTAACTCAAGTTCTCAAAAGAAAATTGCTTTCATTATCTAAATTAAGGCCAGGCTACTRCACCCTGGAATTTGAAAGAAAATTGTATAATCAAAGGAAGCRTTTCAAGGTGTAACAATTTGCCTTCAGAGATACGTATTAAAGTATAAGAGAGTGTAAATCCAAGAGAGAATATATCAGAGAATTTCTTCACTTTCCTTGTGCAACTTTGAAGTCTCATATGTCTAAACTTAGTCTTCCGCTATTTTCCACTCCAATTTGTATTTATGAATTTTAAATAATTCAAACACRAAATATCATCTAACACGGTTCTTTATAATTTGAAAATTCAATCTGCTCGATTTGTCTATTTTCTCTAGTCAGAATTCTCAGATTTTAAAACGTCTCACATAAAACTGCATGAAATTTGCATAACGTGTTAACATAGTCTAGATTAGGCAATCTGACAAAGAAATGCAGACAAACTAGGGAAAAAAAATAAAAGAACAAAGAACTCAGGCAAGCCTGCAGGTAATCACTTGAGGTGGCTACTTGGGAGAAGCAGCACATTTCTAACCACGAGGACGGTGTGCATCCAAGGAGAAAGCAATATCCAAATCAGTGGGTTTGTCAAGATTTGATGAAAGATCTTTCTGCAAAGCTCTTTTCCCTCAAACTTCCTGCAGGGCTACATTTCAAAGGAGCAGAGCACAGCTGCACAGTGGCAGTCACAAAGAAGCCAATGAAGAGCTGTGCTCTCAGACGTCAGCCCTCACGTTAACCTGATGACAAGAGCAATAGAGAAATGGCATGCTCTGGTAATTACCCTGTTGCTACCTCCCCAACTCATGTTTTTCAAGCAGTAAGGAAAATAATCCAGCAGAATTTTGCTTAATTCATGAGCATAGGGAACAGGAAAAAAAATAAGATCACGGTAAGAAACTAGAAAATATTTAAACTAAATATTTCTTCCAGAGATACAGTTTCCCTCCAAAGATAAGGCAGTTTTATACAACACATTTTCTGTTTATCCAAGTTCATCAAGTTTAAGCAAATCAAAACTTCAAAGTCTATTTAGAGATTTTGCAGGAATTGTGCAATATAAAGCACTACCTAATTTTACAAAAGAAATTGGAGCATTTATGATACAAAACTTTTCTTAGTGAAATCAATTCAGGTCTATTTTTGTTCTCATTTTATTAGGTATTATTGGATGACTGCATATAATATGATTTTAAAACATTTCTTTGCAAGCATAAAAATGTTCCAGTTAGATAAAACAAAACACAGTAACTTACCTAAGATATGCCTTTCTGCATACTTACAAAATGCTGCTAACTCTTACCACCAGTCAGAACAATGCTGATCAAGAACCTATAGAGAACACTCTTCATGGGTTTACACTATCCCTTTTAATTGCCCCTTTTAATAGGTATTGTCATGCTATGTTAGCTGAGCATGCAGCTTCACAGAGAACTAATGTCAAGTGTTGGAATGACATATTAAATACTATTAATTTKGTAAGGCAAAACTCTGCACTAAGACAATTGTAAAAAGACTGCATGAAAATTTGAACYCTGTCTTAAATTTAACAACTAAAATTAATTTACTTGCACTGGCAACCAGCTGAAATTCTAGGAGGGGAAAAAAATGCGCACTTGGCACCTCTTTTCCAGGACTATCCAACACTACCTTTTATAAAAACTATTTACTCATGGATTTTTTTTTCCTAGTGTGCAAAAACCAGGACTAAGCTACTCAACAAAGCACTCAAATGCATTCTGCTACTGACCTCCCAATACACAGCTAAGGGAAACTAACTTGACATGCTGGACATGCATATTATGTATGTGCACTTAGTACGAAATAATGCAGAAGAGAACACATGCAGCAATGTATAAATTGAATGTATAAAATTACCGTAATGTCAACAGGACATCAGATAGAGATTATTCTCAGCATATAGTGTTCAAAAGAAAAAAAGCAATGAGTGTGTATGGCTGACTCCTTATGAGGTTGAATAAGCAACAAGAGTTGAAAGCAATGACTCTTTTGTATGTTCTTTTACAAATTCAAACCCCATACAGTGTGCTTAAGTACAAGGTCAATATTACACACAGCTTCACAGAAACACATGCTTTCACAGCATTAAGAGGAAGATTTAACTTTTAACTTCACTGTAACAGTCCATTATGTGTCATGTGTTATTTTTACTATGCAGTCTTGTAAACTGACCGCTTTAGCAATTGTATAGAGAAGAAAGAAGTGAAGCCAAATATATATAGACATATTTTTTTTCCTATAAAGTTACTATGCATATCATCCACATCATGCAAACTATAAATTCTGGGCTTGGAATATAAGTTCTAATGCTGAGAAAACTGAGCCAGAAAGGAGGTTTCTTTCTTAGCAACTACCAGCCCGATATCGCACTACAGATCTGCAAAGATTATTTTAAGGAGATTAGACAACCATTTAGCTATGGTGACTAAATGATTCACTTCCACTTATTTATGTATTCATCCTCCTCCAGCTATGACTTAATAATTTTCAGTTCCATGMAGGAATATCCACATTCTTCTATAATTGGAACTAACATTTGAGCAATCCCAGTTTAAATCTTTTCTGAGGTTGTTTCTTTTTTCTGGAAGCTTCTGTATAATTAATTTTCACTTCTTTTTTCTCCTCCAGACCTTTCATTGCAGGAGATGATTTTTACAATAGCAAATATAAACCTAGTGGATTGTATCTGCATTCAATCTATAGATTGGTGCTTTACAATTTGCATTTATAAATGCAGACTACCTAGAATTTTATTAAAGGCAATTAAACTGTGCCTCTTTAGGAACACATGATCTTCCCTTGATTTTTATTGCCACAGACATACAGAGTAATATAATAAAGAGCAGGTCCAAAGAGGTTAGCTCTCAGCATATAGAACAAACTAATATTTGGACCCTTTTGGAAGAGGGCTTAGAGAGTACTTAGTAAAATTATTCACAAATTAACCCAAATCTTTCAAACAGTTATAGCTAAGAATTTCCTCTATTATTTTAATTATATTACTACTCCAACAGGTCCTTAGAGACATTTTCTGTCAGTATAACTTCTGGAGAATTAACCCACAAATTCTCATATGAAAAATCCAGGTCATCATGACTCTGGTAGAAACTGGAACTCATTTTCCAAACCCTCCAGACAGTGCCCTTTTATCCCTTACAGAAGAGATTCTTTCATCAACAACCCCCTCAGTGTGTCAAAAAGGTCTACTAATTTTTCAGTTTTGTGCTGAATTCCCCAATAAAGTCACCAGTGTGTCCAGGAAGAGGGAGCAGAACATGGAAACCAGTGAGTTCCTCTCCTGCAGATGCTACAGTTCCAGTCTGCACTGTTCCTGATGGACCTGCAGGGACTGGCTGTAATCTCTGGGTAAATAACTCTCACCTTTTTYCTCCAAGCTGCCAAGTTTGAGAAGATAGTTTTAAAATCATTAAGGAGAATTCAGATACCTGTTTTTCCAATGTGGTTGTTAAATCTCCTTGTAAATCAGGTTTTATTATTATTTCATTACAATGCTCTTTGTGACTCAGTTTACCAGTCTGTTCAGCATGGCAATGTCAGTCAAGAACTGTACAGAAGCATGAAGTATTAGCACAGTACAGGCCCTTTAATTTGCGAGAGGAAAAAGAAAAAACCATGAAATGTTSAGTACTACGAGAAACGTATACTGCATGCTGGGAACATGCACTTAAATTCTCTGGACAGTATCTGCAATAAGGTGCTATTACATGCAAATACAAGAGGAAATTCTTTTACTGCTCTATAATCTCAATCATCAGCCAACTATCTCACATTGAGAAACTATGAGCACATCCCATTCATTTTCTTCGGAAACAAAGTTATAGCTTTCTTTTTTTTTTTTTTTTTTTTTTTTTTTTTTTTTTTTGAGATTCTAGATTTCTTCCCTAATATAGGATTCAAATTTACTGGTGCAGGAAGGGTTGGGACCCATAAGCCTTACGAAAGAAAGGGGCAGATGCCGAGTTTTCTGAGAGGGGAAAGAAAGCTCCCCGAGGGCAGCAGTGCAGGGAAGGGAGCTGCCCTCAAGTCAGCTGATGCTGCTTTTAYGGGGCTGTAAAAGACGGGCAGCAGGCAAATGGAGCCAAGAGAGGGGAAGGCTGTCACACAGAGAGGAGCTCCTGGACTAAAAGTTTGGCTTCTGTTGCCAGACTCCAGTTGAGAAAGAGCTGGAACTTAATGCTAAAATTAACCTCCAGCAGGAAGCCGGCCAAAAGAAGCCTGGGCTGATAATATCCACTTGTGTATCTGGAAATACTCAGTCTCTGTCTCTTCTCCTGAGGGACCAATAAATTCTCAGAACAAAACAGCTTGACTCTTGGACTCTTCTAAGCAGGGCTCATAGTCTTGTCAGACATGCATTGAAAAGTTTTTACTCTTGTTATAGCTATTTACTGTGATATAATTCAAAATATAACAAGCATTTTTGAGACAGTAAAGATACCACTGCAAAATGAGCATCATTTGATCATTTGATCATATGATCCAAAAAGAACTGAACATTTATTTCTGAAAAATTAGCACTTCTTGAAAAACAACCATCTGCGCATATTTAGGACCAGATTTTCAAAGCAAGCTGCGTACGAATTCCCACATCCCACAGTACCTCTCTTGTCACACAAGTAATAACCGATTATGGAATTGTGTTTTTGAAGTCTGGTTCAACTGCACGTTTCAGACACCTTAAAATATGGTCTACATTATTTCTCTTAGCTTTCTGCTCAATTCCATGCTTTAGGTATTTGAATACCTCTAAAGATTTCTTACACAGGGCCAGATCTGTGTTATTTTTGTAGGTGTGTATGAATTTGCATATGTTAGCTTATGACAGATTTTTCAAGAAAATGTTTACGCTATTTGGTATGCAAGCAGTCAAAGAAGTTGACTATTTGAATATACCGTAATGTAAACTCACATATAGGGGGAAAAAAAAACTATTTTTTGCATACACACACTTTTAATAAAAGTATGAACAGCGATATACCTTTTGGTTTGTATCATCTTGTCATTTCTATATAATGTCTGCATCAGTTGGGCAGACTTGGAGGCGCCTGTCCTGATTAAAAAATTATAGTAGGTCTCATAAAAAAAGTTAAATGGTAGTGGGAACAAGAGTGAGGCAGCAGATAAGTTGAATAGACAAATGTTGGACAACAGGAAATCCTGAAAAGGGAAGCTGCAAAGGCAATCGGGTAATAGGCACCTCAGGAGCTGCGGAGAGCCACAAAGAGTCAGCTCTACAGTAGAATGGGAAGCCTTTCATAGCAATGAATGGACACAGAGATATCAATGTCTAAATTATCACTAGATTGGATCTAAGCAGCACCCCACCAGCTTTCAAATGGAGACTTGTTAGAACGATGCACCCCTTTTCACAGTCAAGATAAACCCATGTGAAGCACTCATCAGTAAAATTGAAACAGTCAAAGAATAATGGAATCTTCATCAGTAATAGACTAAGAAGAGTTTAGAAAAAATTATCAAGAAAAAAGAGGGAAGGGGAGGGGAGAGGGAGAGGAGGAGTCTCCACCATCACAAACTGCACTTCTTTCCAAAGTTGAAGTGTGATAGGCAGGCTTGAAGCCCACCTGGATTACACTGCAAATGTAGGTTCAGTCCCTTGAGAAGTAATATGAGCTTCACTCACTGTAAAAATACAGCTTTCAGGCAGTGGAATGGGCTATGATACCCAGATATCCTTTCCAGGACTGTGACCCACAGTTCTGCTTTGCCTTACCTTTAAAAACCTATGGCAAGTGAATTTCCCATTTGAAGTCACTAAACAGATATCCTTGTCAACTTGATTTTATGCTACGCATTTTATATGCTTTATACTGCACAGAATTATTCTTTCTCTTTTACGATATTTATAATCTTCAAATGTTAGAAGAAAACCCTAAGCTCTACTAGTTTTGCTCTGATATCTTTCCACATCAGCTTCAGTTATTCCTGTTCTCTAACTTATTTGCATTTACACGACTATTTTGGCAAAAAGATATCTCAAATTAATCATGATTTTTCAGGCGAGTTGATACCAAGGCTGCTCGGACAGAGATTATCACCTTGTGTTCTGCTATCCAATATTAGATTGTGCTGGGAGTCTTAACTACACATTTCAAACACTCCTCTGCTTGGGTATTTATCACAGCTTCAGCGATGCTCGCATTAGCACTGTTCAAATCTCTTTTTCAAACAACTTGTTTTTCCTTTACACATTTAAAAACATTTTTCTAACTGAAATACTGAAGAATATTTTCTAAATTAAAGCGCTGAAGGCATCCATAACTGATATAAAAGGCAGAGTGAGAAGAAGAGAGAAACAGTAAAAAAATGAAATAAAAAAAAAAAAAAAAAAAAAAAAAAAAGGAAGCTCTGCCCTCTAGCTGCTGAAGAAAGATGACAATATGCATTCAATACAGCTGTGCTGATTTGTACCAGAACATGTATGTCCTTAGAACTTGTATTCAAAAGCCAGGATAAAGAATCCAGTTTCAGATGGAACTAGTTTTATGAGTTTAAGTGTCAGTGGAAAAAAGAACAGTTGAGCTTATACACTTACAAAGTAATTCATGAAAAATAATTATAATTTCCTATCTAAAAGTTATATTTCAGCTCAGCGGTGATACAGGGAATCTATACCCCCTACATAAAGAGTGGTGTAACCACTTTCAGGGAAAGAAAAGCTTCGCAAAAGGATGTTACAACCTTGCTCCCTGCCTCCTGCTTTTAGGGATGTCTTTCCTTAATCATTCTAAATTAACATATGGTCAGTATACGTAGGCTTATATCAGACTGAAACTAGAAGTTGAAGTGTTCCAAATGTTCGCCAGAAACCCAAGATTCCTGTTACTATGAGATGTAATTTAATATTTGCACTATAGCAGCACAAAGACAATGCACGTATTGAGTTGCATCATTAGTTACTGCAGGCCAGACATGGACTTGCTATGTATAAACTATCAAAGCACCACTAAACTTCAACTGAAACGTTAAACACAGCAACTTGAATATCTTTAATCAACATCTGCTTAACAGTTTAGCTCTTCTATAACAACAATGGTGATACCTTAATACAAATGTCTGCATAGAAAGTATAAGCAATGTGAACAACGACACTACAAAATTCTTCTAATAATTCCACTTGTGGTGTCTTCCATTCAGCACATAACAGATAGAAGCAAAAACCTAGACTTTTAAAATAACAATTATGTCCAGGAAACTGCCTGACATGGGTGAAGAGGTAATTCTAGAACTAACAAAATACAACTAATCAAATATACTGCTTATTTTGTATTTCTGGACTTGGAGCATTTTTATTTTAGCATTAGGAAGAACAGTTTAGCAGGTAGTCTGCAAGCATTAATCAGGTAATCTATAAGCAGTACAGGAAAGCTTCACCAAAAGCAAGCTAGAAACTGTTTTTTCCTATTCTACCTCTTTGTTTGTTCTCCAACTAGTTTTGCAGCAGAACACTTAAGGCAAAGCGATAGCCCGTGCTCGCAAGACTGCCGATCCTTTCCCTCCAAAAAAAATAAAAAAGATAAATTTAGCCACAGCTACACACTTTGGAGCAAATAACAAATATTGCTTCTTGAAGAATTTGGGTTTGTGTCACTTAAATGAGTTGTCACAGATTCTGAGGTAAATGGTTTGCAGGCACAAAGCCCACTCAACCTGTCCAATTAAGCTGGTTAGGAAACAGCCAGGCTGCTACTCAAAGATGCTGCTCCCGAAGCAGCGAATCAGAGGAATGTATGTCCAGGATGGAAAGGTGCCTAATGTAAAACTCCTATCAGGTATATTTTTAACACTCTCTTGCTATTTGAAATTTCTTTCAGTCGGCTTCCATTACATTTCTTGGTAGTATATTTCACAAATGAATATATTTTTCTCATGTCCAATTCTAACTCTCTTTTTCTGTATAACATGTATAAAGAAGCATCTATTTCCCTAAACAATTCCTTTATGTTCTTCTGCACATTCCAAGCATGACAACTCCTAGTCTTCTGCAGCCCATTCCTTCTATACCTAAGGTCAGCTCTTTCACATGTCAAAAAAAATGTCAACCATTGAAAAGAAAATATTGCTCTCTCATTCAGCATAACATTCCCAGCATGCGAGTGGACTGCTTTCGCAGCATGAATAAACTGAGGGTCTCATGTAAGGATAACTTCATTAATTACTACTGGCATTTCAGAACGTAATGACAACGTCTTTCCTCTCCCCATAGCACTGGTGTCACACCAGCAGTATGAGACTTTCATGTAAGTACCTCATTAATCTCAGCTCTGCTTTGCAAGTGAAATACTATTATTAAGAGCACTTCTGTATGCTATGTATAATTTAAGTCTTGAACTACTAAATACTCTTCATGTGATCTATGTTTGAAGAACCTTTTGTCAAAACTAGCTAGCATAACTTCGTCTGGAATAACTTTCATTACTGAAGACTTATGCTTAAGCATTATCTTATGCTTAAAGATCTACCTTTAAAATTCTAAATAAATGTGCATTACATAGCACCTTAATCAGTTCCCTCCAAAATGGCTTTTTTAAATCTCTCTTTCACATATTGCATTTAAACATATTTTAGATTCATTTTACAATTGATTGCCTCCTTTTGTGTGAATATAACAAAACAGAGAACAGTATCGGAATCAACACTACTAACCTGAATGAAAAACCGTATTGAATTTTACCTGCCTTTCAGACTGCCATGTCTTGATGTGGAAAGCTGCAGCCTTAAGCAGCCAGTGACACTAAAGACTGTATCCTTAAAACAGACATATGCCATTAGGAAAAAACCTTTCTTAACACCAGTCAATAGTCACCATAGCAGCTTTGAAAATGTTATCAAAATTTTCATATAACATCATAATGACTCCCTAGTGTTTCAGCAACACTTGCAATCTGCAATCAGAACATTGGCCTATTTTGTGGAAGAGATAAGATATCAGCACCTGTTGTCTCATTCCAGCAATGAAACAAAACTCAGTGATGTGGTAATTTCAAAACTCCAGTTCTCATCACACACTCTTCACATTCGATAAAATTTGGCAAATGTAACAACAAAGATAACATGCCATCATTGACCGGGGACTTGAGAGAGATTTCTCTCGTTCTTTAACAATGGCATTAGCTTCTCTTGTGATTATGAAAGCATGCTCCCAGCTGATTAAACATGAAAAACCAAATGCATCTTCTGTCAGCAATGTGCTTGCACCTTCGATAAGCAGAGGTCAAACAAAACAGGATTATCTGCTAGATTGTTGTGGATTCTTTTTTTTTTCAGCTGCGGTGCTCTCAACCAGAACACCCGTGTCAAGCGATAGTACCGATAAAAATTTCTAAACACAAGGTAAGACTCATTTGTATAGCATACTCCTCATCTGAAAATACGTAAATTTAGTATTTTTCGAAGACAGCTAACAGTAATGCATACAATCAACTGTAAAGCACATTTAATTTAACATGAGCTGGACAATATCATCACAGTCCAGCAACTCCAAGTACACATTCCAATTATTACATTAGAGCTAAGACTTTATGACATTTCCTACAAACGTTAATTAGCTGGTACGTTAGGGCCTTCAGTCATGTAGCACTTCATCAATCACAAAGCTTAAACTATTAAAGATGGAAACTGTTGCATTTTACATAAAAGGTTGTGATGCAAGTGAAAGTAGAATATAATATTACCCCCTTTTACACAGTGTTTTTTTTGTTATAATCCCCACAAAAGAATTTCCACAAGCTGTTGTCCTAATATGATCCAGCACCACATCCTCCACTCTGCTCTTGTCTAAGTAGCTACTGTTTTCAACACAAAAGACAGTCCTGAGTACAGAACTGAATTTAAAACATCTGCATATTTTTAAAATACAAAACTCAACAGGTTTAACAATGTATAAAAGAGGAAGTTAGGAGTAAAAAGGGACATGAAAGAAGTGTCATCCAACTCAGCACTTCTGCCTCCCAATCTATAATTCAACTGTATGCAAAGAGATTCCATATTCTGTTAAGAAATACATAAAGATTTCTAAGGTCTGCCCCTCTGCATGCTAAAATGACAGATATGAGGTGTAAGACTAGGTTTGCCAGGTTAAACAAGGCTATTAAAACAGCATACCCAACTTTACTGGCACTAAAATGAAACAGTGGTGCCAAAGATTCTAAAAGAAAGAAATATTAAGTAATATTGCACCCTTGACATTGACATAAGTTTATTATTACTCCATGCCAATCTATGTTGATCCAATTCCTCTAAATGCATGCTGTTCCAGCGCAGGGCCTCCCTTAGACCTGCCAATTAGACTGAACAGTATGGTGCTTTTCTAAATTTTGACAAATACTACATCGAAAACCCTGCATAAAAGGAAAGCGCGTTACTAGCTCATTATCTGGCCCATTACCTTCTTCTGCAACACGCTGCCTTAGGCTTGTCCCCCTGCCATCCCATGAGAGTCACCACATCTCTTCTTGACTCTCAGCCTTGGTAGGGAGCCCTCAACACAACCGCTTCTATCCTCCAAGCCAAACAACTGCCCAGAAGGAAGACACAACTCCAGCTTGGAACAAAAGCTAAAATAAGTGGCTATTCACATATTTTCATATTCAAAGTGAATAAAAATACACCAATATGGAATTWGTCCTTGAACAGGGAAAAAAAAATGGAGACAAGAATTATACTACAGTCTAGAAGTACATAATGCCTAGGGAGAACTTAGGAAGAAAAACAAGAACAGCTCTTTGTACTCCTTTTTAGTCCCTTTAAAAGGAGTTTCAAGACAGTAATGTAACAATTGTTGCAATGGYCTTAAAAAGAAGAAGTCTGTAAAGATAGGGCAGTCCACTAGAGGGACCAAAAAAAACATTTCATCTCTTCTGTATCACGCAAAAATGATCCATATCACTTTCCACTCCCTGAAACTGGCACCTGGATGTGCATGATGAGGACAAATCGATTGCTAAATGTTCAGCACAGAAACAGCTGGCTGCCACGATCTGAAGTGAAATCATTAGTGAAGCAGTAGTAGTGGCTAAAAGACTAAAAGGAAACAATGACCACGAAACAGAAAAATGCAAGTTGCATTTGCAGTTCTACAAAAAGAACGATAAAAGCATAACTAAATTCACATAAAAGATAAAATTATTACAATACACAGTAAATATTAGTTGCAACAAAATGCATTCTCTTATGCAGTTGCTGCAAAAAACTTGTTAAAGATGAAGAGAGATCTTCAGTGAATTTTATTCTTAAATGGGGATTTTTAAAATTTTTATTCAATTTATTTAATTGACTAAAATTTATTATATATAGTATATTTATTGTTATTTATTTTATACTTATATATTATTAAAAATTTATAAATATAATTATTTATTTGATTATAATTTTTGAATTTTGTTCTTAGAAAGGGGATCATCTCTGCTGCCAAGGATGCAAGGATGCTCAAGGAGTTTAATCATGAGAGCCCAAGACACAATCTGCAATTAGCTAGAAAATAAGAGATCACTTTCCAGTTCCATTAAAAAGTCTGTTTTTCCTTGTCAACAACAAAATTTTCTGGGAAGCATCCTTGATGGTATCATACTTTAATTTTTTTTAAAAAATAGGAGAGACCAAAGYAGGACAATATTTCGCTTCAGTTATCTATATAAATCATCATTTACTCCTAAATGTATTGGAAGCGAGGCACAACCAAAACAATGATCCAAAACTTAAACTGTGACCAGATGGTCTTATAAAAACAAGATCTCTAAAGACGGTATTATTTTATTAAAAATAAAGTAATGATATAATGATGACCTGATGTTGTTATTTTTGGCATATTGACATCTAAATTTTATGGTAATGGGTTTATTAAAAATACTTCTGGTAAGCAAATCTATACATAACCGACATGATGTATATGAATTATTTTTCTTACTTTTAAAGCAAGTAATCAATGAGGCTCATACTTTTCATAGCAGAAAGCATGAGAATTCAGGATAAAAAAAAAGTCAAAAAAAAATCAAGTGCTATTTCAAATCCTAAGCAATCAATTCAGTACTACCTCTCACTTTGCACTTAGTTCTTGGCATGAGCTACGTATTACATTGTATATTAGAGCTCTAGACTATAATATGTGCTTACATTAAGATTCAGTTGAAAATGACAGTACAGCTTCAAGTGACTGTTTTTATGAATTCAGGCACATAAGAGGTGACTAGGCAGCCATGCCAGGCAGTAATGACACCTTTGTGCTAACCTATATCAATGCAATCTTGATCACTGAATCCACATTCTACCTACTGAACCATTTCCTCAAGATCTAAATAGAAGACCAACTGTAAGTTGTTGATTTGCTTCTTAAAACACAAAAAAAATAAGAAAAGATACATTATTTTCTTCAAAATTCCCAAATCATAGCCAAAATTAGTTAACATTTACTCAAGGTAAATAAAAGGTTAAAAAAAAAAATTTTGCTTTCTACTGGAATAGTCTGTTTTTGATTGCCTATATATCTCCACGGGAAAAGTAGTGAAATATATTTGATTCCATGAATTTTTCTCCTTTTTTCTGTCTGTTCACAACTACTTCTATATACATTAAAGACTGATACACACAACACACAGAGTACATACCTGTTAGCACAAACACTTCTTGTGGGTGTGAGGATAATATGGAGTATGCAAACTTAGAACTACTCTGTCGGGAACCCATGCAGATCTACCTTCCCAGGAAAGGTTCTCCCTGCTCCTGAGCAGGTCTCCAAGTGGAAACTATGATGTTTGATTAAAATCAATCTCACTAACAGAGAAAATGAAGTTGGCTAAATTTGTGAAAGTCTAGAAATAAGGCTAACAAGACCTAGAGAAAGTACCTGCATTCCTATATCATTAGATTATTTTACATAGGGAAAGTAGACATTTGACTTAATTAAGTCCTTCCACTACAAGGTCCTTCAAAGGTTCACGTAAAGCAAACAAACAAAACCAAAAAAGCACCTTGACTACTATACACTGACTCCGTATACTTTTTTAAAAAGTTATACATAGAAATATTCTCTTTACAGGTGTTGCAGAAGTTTTGTAATACATTCTTTCATCAGTGATTTTACCTTTTTCTGAAGGACATTAATTTTCCGTTCTTTTACTTCCAACATATCTTTCATATCTCGAATCTCTCCAGCCAGGGTTCCTTTTTCTTCTGTGAGGTCTTGAAGTTGTTTTGTTTTTTTATTGAGAAAAGTTTCTTTTTCTTCCAATCGTAATCTCAAGGCATCAACCTAGAGTAAATAAAACAAACAAATTTTGGTCTTAGTAAAGATGAATAGCACATTTTATTTATTTTCTCTCACTCATATTTTTGTTGATTAATTTTTTTTTTAATGGACATTTTCCAGGAACTTTTTTCCCTGCTTTGAGAGGTTCATCTCCTTTTTAAATTATAAAAAAAATGAAAACACTTTTAGCCCTGAAGTATTAATAGAAAGAGTTAGAAAGAGTCAAAACTTGATTATAACTTGAATATAAGTCAAAACTTGAAATAGAAAGTCAAAACTTAAAATATATTAAACCAACCCTAACCTGATATATTCATAAATGATTAAACCAAAATCATCCTGACTAACATATAATTCACAAAAAATAGCACTCTATATGCTGTATCTTACTATTAAAGCCATGAAGTGCACAACTAGATGTTACAGTCACCACACAGATGGACACAGGCCAGTAAATTGGAATTGAACTATTTAGCAAAGATGACCCTTGCTATTTCCCCCTTTGCTGTGTTCCATTTTTCTCCAGCATGCATCTTTTAAGTTCTTTAACTTAAACACTTAACCTTATAATTTCTATAGTGAGCACCAGRTTCTGTCATAAAAGAGGGGATATTTCCAAGAGCCTAAGCAGAAGCATCTTCTCCATCATTCTAAGTAAAGAAATACCTAACCGAGTCCCTATACATTACAGAACTGCCTTTCCTCTTTAGAAAATAAACCCTCCAAAATCCCCTCCAAAGCAAATCACAGCAAGCATTTTGAGTATGCAGAAAGCATATGCACCTTATCCTCTTACCTTTTCTTCTTATTCCTTGCTATATAAACGCTCAGTAATGCATTTTCACTGTTCTCTTARCACAATTTCAACAGTTCTCCAATTATTGTCACAAAAACAGTTGGTGTTTTTCTGAAGAAAATCTGTAAGTCACCTGATATTGGTGACTATTTCTATATAGGTGTCCATAGCTTTACTGCTAATTGTAATTAAACGTTTGGGTACTTGTAAAAGTTTGGAAGTAAGAAGAAAAACCAGCTGATTCTCCTCCATTACCAATAAATGGTTGGGGGGAAAAGCACCAGCCACCTTCAAGGACAGTAGCAAAATCAGCATCATCAGAAAAAAACAAATGCATTTGGTGAAACAAGGAACAAAGCAGCAAAAGGGAAAATGAAAATGACAGGGTACTTGTTCAAAGAACTGGACAAGCAGGAATTGGCTCTTTGAAGATTGTGTTCAAGAAACTGGAAGGTAAGAATGATATGAAAAGACAGAGGGCCTCAGCAGTAGAGAAAGATACACAATTCCAGGAAGAAACACACCCAAAAAAAAAAAAAGTCATGAAGGAGGAAGAAACAAAGAGCAAGATGATAAAGCACAAATTATTCAAGCCAATTAAACCCTTCTACCTCACAGATGCAGTTCCTACTCAACCCAGAGTAATAAATAAGTCTGAATGAAAAATGTGTTAGCCTCACCAACACCAAAGAGGAAGAAGTCAATGTCACACAGAGTGCTAAGACAACCTTCAAGAACTTCTAACATACTATTGCCACTCTTGGCAGTTTCTGAAAGATCCTCAGCAGGGTGTGGTGTTTTTTTTTTTTTTTTTTTTTAATATAGCTTCCTCAAATTAAAATATAATAATGTAATTCCATCCCAGTAAAGCAGATGCTTAAGTGCTCTTATAACGATGTGTTGGTGAAGTGGAAGTGAAACCTTGAGATGAAATTGCAACAGAAACTACAGCTGGAAAATGAAATCTTGTAACCTTTACAACTGCTGTCGTTCATATAGTGTAGAATCCTCCTATACAGTACAGAATAAAAGGAGAAGCAGGAACCAACATAACAATTGTTTAAAAAAAAAAAACCCCACTTTGCAAGTTGCAACTTATGTATATTTTTCCCTTCAATGACCACTTCAACTAGATCATCCCTGCATGCACATACCTTTCAGAAATGCAGTTACAAATGAATTGCTGAGCAGCACACCAGCAACAGAGCTTAAACCATATGTAGGGAAAACTGGGGTAAAAAACAGCTTTCATCATGTATGTTTTTAAATACTAAAAGAGAATTTTTGAGTAAACCTCATTATTGAAAACAAATTTCTAAATAACATGACCACTCTAAAAATGTCATCATGAAAGAACAGCAAAGTTTAATGATATGCAGATCATGCAATTTGGTCCACTCATTTAAGCCCTTTCAAAAGCTCTTATCAAAAATTTGCACTTTTAAGCACCACAAGAGAACAAACTCAAGCCCCTGTTAGTGCTGAAATTCCCAAAGCCAAGCCTGGGTTACAGAAATCAGAGTTTATTCTTATTGAAATATTTCAGTTTTCCAGAAGGCTGGTTAACAAATTATAACTCACAGTCCAGGAGAGGATATACTAAAAATACTGTTAAACACCTTTTACCACAGTTGCACTTTCTGCCCAGAGAAAGAAAGGCACAATCTAGCACAGACAGGTCTGTGTGAGAATAGAGAAATTCAGCAAAGGAATCAGCCCTTAGAACGACATTATCACATCACTCCAGGTACAGAACTATGATTAAAAGCACCACAGCCATTTGTTATTCCAAAGCCAGGTCTCCTTGAACAGCGACCGTCTGTCTGATACTGTATTCCTCCACTGCTCTGAAACCAGGAGGTGTTCACCTTAAGTGGATCCACACAGGCTTGTTTTGGYTGCAGGTACGCCATTGAGGAGACAAGGCTGAGATGGAAAATATATGATGTGGCAACCTAAAATAACTCTCCATCTAGCAGGGAGTGAGCTGCAGGAAGTCAGGCAAGTGAGAAATTTTAGATTCACTAATCCAAATTTCAAACATAAAAATGACAGAAAATGAAGAAGTAGGGTTTAAAGTTGACATTACCTGAAAATTCACAAAGCTCATTCATAATAAAAGCTAGAAGGAAGTAACTTAAAGAACATGAATGTTAGTTTAGCATTTTTAAATAGTGCAGTTCAGGCAGTCGGAAAATGCACTGTGTGTTAAGCAATCTCTTTACTAGTTGATCAGAACATTATTAAAATACAAAACAATCAGCAAAATCTGATTTATTTTTATTTATATTCTGAGTTTTGTAACGCTAAATTTATTCTGAGTACAAGTCTCTGCAATGTCATTTTAAAATTTGGTTTGGGACCAATTTAGATGATCTATTGAATCTCAAAATGCATGTTCTTCCTGGTCTTAAAATGGCTCACTGCTTTTCTATACACTGGAAAAAAGATTTACACTCCTAAGGATTTATTTTTAAGATTTTACAATGTTAAAGTAAAAAGGTCTTGCAGCTGGTGTGCAGTATGCAGTGCAAAATCCAATGATTTAACTTTTGGAAAAGGGTAGAAGCAAGAAAACTTTCAAGCCTTTCTAAAAAACAAGATGTCATCTGATACTCATCAGCAGATCTTCTTTGCACTTATTTACTTAYTTGCTGCCATAATTAATGGCATAAGTAATCCCTTAAGTCAAATCACAAAAATCTCTACCGGGCCCTTAAAAGCAGCAACAGAGAAGCTGGTCATTCCACGATAGCAAGAGCTCCAGAAGCATTTTGCATCATTAAGGCAGGAAGTCCAATTCAAGTTCTGTTTGGCTGAACTCATCTGAGCGGCAGCTTGAGGCAATGGTCTTTTCTTCTCTATCAATCCTTCTCCTATCCCCACCCTAGCAACCAAGCAAGCAATTCTCTTCCTCATAAATTTCTTTCCACCACTCCTTCCACTACTAGTCAACTCTCCTACTCAGTAACTGGAAACAACTCTTCCCAAAAGTGGCCTAAAAATCCATGGAAGAAAAACAATGAGGATGACCAAGTGACTTATATGGTATCTCTACTGTCTGAGTAGATACAATCTCCTCCAAGAAGGACACATTCATCATCATACCCCACACTCACTATTTGCAATTTTGACACTTCCATAGCATTTTACAAGATCTCTTGCAAGCCACAGCAAATCCAGTGTTAGCCTTAGGAAGCTAAACTTTATCTCCCAGCCCTTTCTCAGCTCAGCAAGCGATTGATCTACTGTTCCAGCTGGAGTCYGCGTTAGGAGGAAATTCATCGCTTGCTGATGGTGAAATGGAAATGTTTCTCAAATATGGTGAGACCCATCAGCTGGGATACTAACAAAGTCTAGGAGCAGTACATAAAAGAGAGTATCTGATGACAGCAGTACCTTATGCTTTGCATGTGTGAAGACACCTAGGCTGTAAAATTTTCTGTAACTTCCCATGCCTTAGTCTGAAGCACAGAGATTCAAAACAATCTTTGAAAAATATGTATTCTGCTACTTTTTAATCAAAGAAAGTTTTGGTATTCTTTTTTTTCCCCTCTTTTGGAGTTTCTCTTTTTTTTTCTCTCTCTTTTTTAATCTTTGTACATAAACTTTTTATTTTTACTTTAGCATCAACCAGTGGTCAGATTTCCTGACAGTGCTACAGCAAAGCACTCTGACCCCAAAAGGTCACCTACATGATGGAGCCTAGGCACGGAGATAAAATAGGCACGGAGATAGAATAGGCACATCATTCGCCAGCAGCGTGTGCACCAAGGGGCCCTTCTGCAACCAGCACCCAATGTGAGTGCTCACAGAACGGCAGAGCTCTGAGCACCTCCCATTTGGAAGGCTGAATAGGCGGCTCATACCGTGTGTGGTCTTAGGTGAACAGATTTATTTTCTATTCACAGGAATGCACTGTGGAGGTTTACAAGAACACTGCTTATGCCAGTCATTTTCCGCTTCTCTACGTGCTTGTTTCTGCCTCCAGTAATCATGAACCAAGACTTTTACACTTCTCATAATGTGAAGCCAAACTACCTCAGTCTGAACTACATGCAACCTTTTACTATACCGATCTGCTTGGTGCTAAGCATGCATGACATCATTTCATAGGTCAAACCTGAACCTCCAGATGGTGTAAAACCRTAAAGCTGTTAAGTCAGCTCCTCATCTTGTGGAAGACAAGGAGCAAAATAAGCTCCTTATGTCTTGTGTAAAGCCAAGATGGATTTGCCAATATTATAAATTATCTTTATGTTCCCCAAAAATGGTGCAATGAAATATCCTATCTTCAAAACAAGGAACAACAAAGAATTCTACATGCAGCATGCCAGTGCACTGTGAGAAATGCCTGCCATTTTGTTATTGCTCCTTTTATGCCTACTGCACTTATATGGGTCATTTTAGAGTATCATATACATATTTTTAATCTATTAAAGAATAAGAATTGCTGGTGCACAAAACCTCACTCTTTGGCTTTTCACTCAACACTGTAATTTTAAGAGTCTTTATTTTTTCCTAAGCTTTGGCAGCCCATAGAGTAGTTAAACTTGGCAATCTAAAGAACACTAACATTTTCTACAAAAATAAGGCAAAAGCAGATTTGATATCTGTCCAAGTAAATTGCTTTTTAATTTTGTCTAACTGATTTTTCCTCAGCAACTACTTATTTCAACTATTTAATACAATAAACTCTGCCACTTGCTCTGGAAATATACAACACTTCGTATAACTTCAGCATTCGCTTATACTTCAGAAAGAAAGGAAAAGTTCATGTAAGCAACAAAAATTGCCAAATTCAAAGTCAAACTTTATTAATCTTCATGTCATCACTCGCCACTCATGACCAGCTCCAGTCATGACGTCTAGTTCTTGAAGTCCCTTACTGTTAACCATTTAACTTATATGCCATGTGACATATATCATATTTATGAAAGCATTCTTAATGGTATGGAGCTCTGTGAGGAAGTAAAATGTGAAGAAGCACTACTGTGTTTCACTGGTAAGAGTTATTTACCACCATAAACAAACGTATTTGCTAAACCAAATGTTTGGTGAAAATCTTTCTACAGTACAGAATTATAAGGGAAAGCAAAAAGGGCATACCCTTACTACACTTTCATCCCAGATTGAAGCTTTAGCAAGTAAACTAGCTCTTCCCTTAATTAGAGAAAAACTCCACTTACAACCATTGCTTTAATGATAACCTTACCACTCCCATCACTCTGGATATTGATTTCTATTATTTGAATTTTAATTCAAATAATTATGTTAATATACAGTTGATATTATAACAGGTTTCATGTATTTCAAAGGACAATCTATCTTATCATTCTCCACTTACTACTTCTGTATTTCAGAACTGACAAAAGGGGAGACTTTTAAAGCAGATACACACATCCTATTCTAATATGAAAGGGATTGAGCAAAATCTGAGCATGGTGTGTAAAATGTTGGCTGTTCAAAGCAAGGAAAAAAAATAAAACATTTCCTCATAGAATCACCAACACAAACTCTTTCAATCATTCTGAACAAGGAAGGGTGAATTTCTTGACAGCATAATAGATTAAATGCATTTATTTATTTAATGAAAGCACATTAGTGTTATACACGCAGCTCTCAGCCTACCTTGCAACAGCCAACCTGCCACCTCCTCCACTAATGAGTCCTGATTGCCCTGTCATTCTTTTTTTCTCTAGTCCAGGTTATGCTCTCCTTTAAAAGAGAGAAGTGGCAACTCCGAGTGGTCAAACTACACAAGAAAAGGTCTTAGCTGAAATGGAGACAGCAGCCAACGTAAAAGAGGTTCTCACAGGCAGTTTGAAACCAATGCTTACTGCAACACTATAMGCTACAAAAAGCCCTTACCACGTGTGGCCCATCAATGCAGCCAATTGCCTAACAGCTGTTTTCTTCTAACCTGTATCTTTGCTTACTTCTATCATTAAAATTAGGTAGTTTAAATGACTAGTCCAAAGTTCAGAATTTAATATTCAGAACCATTCCAGCAAGTTTTGGAAAACTCATGGGAATTGTAACTCTCATGCTAATACTTAAAAGTTTTGTTAATAAAACTTCCAACACTAACCTTACCTCATTGAACTTACCTCACTGATTTTTATGCTCACTATAAAACTATAGCTGGCATAATATTTTTGAATTACTGCAGAAGGATGTAAGTCATTCCAGAGTCAATGTTATTTAGCAACATAATGACAGTTATAAATTCAAAATACTTAAAACCAATTTTCAAAACTATCAATCTTGGTAGCTTTAAACTTTAAAAAATTGTCTCCAATAACATTCAAATTTTATTATTCTTAAATAGATTAATAGAAACTGAGTTAAAGTGTCACAAYGTTCCTTTTCAAGTCATGCCAATACATTTAATTGCTTCGTGAATAAATTGTGTACAATTCCAAAATAATATAAAAACATTAGTAAATATCCATTAGCCTTATATATGCTAAAWATAAGTCAGTTCTTACATGACCTCTTTTTCCAGTTTTATTTTTTCTTAATATTTGCTGTCAGTGATTTCAACATTCAAACACAGGAGCTGCCTGCAGGCCGAGGTGAGAATCTGCTAAAACTGAAGGGGAGCGCTGTATCCTTGACCTCTCTCAATTCCACAYGTGTTTCAAGGGAAGAATATCATGATTCACCCTGTTCTGGGACTTGAAGGCTAGTTTATGTCTCCTGCCTGTTTATCCTACATCAGCAGGTCCAGCTGGATTCAGCCTGAATACAGTCTTATCTCCAGACATATCTACAGCCAGCTGGTAAAAACACAGTGACATAAGACAGCTTGGGCAATATTATTCATTTATTTATAAGAACAGAATCAACAGAGGAGAAGATTAAAACAATGACCTATAAGTAAACAAATACTGTTTACTTGAAATATAACTCGGTGCTTTGCTATATGAAGTATATGTCCTTTCAGTATCTGCATCTCTTCTGCCTCTACTTCTCCAGAGACCAAGTTATAGTCTATTTTCTTGCATATCCCTCTAAGAGGGATTAAGCTTTTGCTAAAAGTTGGGAATGAAGCAAGCCTGACTCCAGAACCAACTTTGGCAACAATAACCTCTCAATAGCATTGACCTCTGTATTGTTTGAGTACCAGCATCTGAAGTGCAACAGCTCAGGTTAGTTCCATCACTTTCCCACCCCAAACAACTGCTACTTCCAGCTTCTCTGGTGCCTGCCTGGCCCTTCCAAAGCTCTTCTAATATGAGAGCCACTCTGTCATTGACCATTTATTGCTATTTTAAATAGAAACTATGTTTAGGGCTTTTTGAGATTTAATCTTTTTCTTTTTTCTTTTTTAATAGTTGGCCTCAATTGACTGCCAGACCAGTCAGCGGCTCTAAACTTTCTTTATGATTGGGAACTGCATCAGTGCACAGCAAAGGCTCCCTAGGAGGTTAAGAGATAACAGTAAATATCTAAYATCTCAGACCCTTGGGTTTGAGTTGTACATGATCAGGAAATAGATATAGCACAAATGCACCATGCAGTTGATCTGTGCATGCACAAAAAGCCAGATCATTTATAACATGCTRATCTTGCTACATAAGCTTAGATAAAGTGCACCTCACGCATTAACTTACTGAAGAACTGTTGTACAATAATGCATGTAGCAATTGTCCAGTCCATGAACAGTAGGTTTGATGCAAATTTTTGATGTTTGATGTTCTCTAAATTGGAATTATAAATATAGGATGCATGAGAAAAATTCAGAGATCATCTAGGTTCCCTGAGCTACTGGGTGTTAGCTGAGTCCTGGTGACTAATCATATACATGCTGTTAGCATGCTACAAGCATGAAACAAAACATTACTTCTAGCATCAATTAAGTTCTAACAACCTCAGCTTCTTACCAGCAGGGCAGGATTTTGCTTAGACCAAGAGAAGAATGACTGTGAGAAATATTTGCATATATATATATATAAAAATACATATATGGCAAGATATTCACCTGATCTGGTAGGTGGTACAGACCTAATAGAGTAGCACTTTACACTAAAAATGGTCAAAAGGCAAAAGGGATGTGGAACAAAGTACATGGCATCAAGTCATAATGTTCTGAACYTGTCACCTAAGTTGCCAGTTCTCATTTTGACTAGTTTGGAAACTTGTCCATAATAAAAGACCTTGAAGAAAAAAATATATATATATACACACACACACACACACTCAAAGATCAGTAACTCTGAAATAGTTGACATTCACCCAGTATTTACAGATTTCAACATGATTGTTAGTATACAATCTCCCCTACTAAAAACCTAAAATTTAAAAACSTAAGTTCCAGAACAAATAGTTTCTTTCAAAACGATTAAGAGTCTGAATAATAACATACATCCCAACTGCAATTTTCAGCACTACTCTAATTCATTCAACACTAATTGTTTAGTGTACAATTATTAATTGTAACCCTCGTGCCAGGAATATCTTTTTCTCCCTCTCACAACATGTCTTGCTTGCATTCTGTCCACAGGAGAGAAATACTCAAGTTCTATCCTCTTCATTTCTTTGACCAGCTTCACAGTCATAACCTTTGCTGCCCATGCAATTTTGGGGGTGTGCATTTTCTTGTGGTSCAGAGCCAGCAGAATATCCTGCCCGACAGCTGTTTTTAAAATTCAGTTGTCTTTTATGKCATGCAGCTGATTTTGGGTAATAAACATAGCAATGATTCAGTTGGTAACAGTAAACAAATTAATTATTATAAGTGCTAAACGTATTCCTGGAGGAAAAATTACACACTGAATGTGCAACTAGAAACTGTAAAAATAGACTGCACTGTCRTATTGGGTACAGAGCCATGCACCTTCATCCCAGCAGACTAGGCTGAACCATGTAGGTGTATCAGAACCTCACAGACCTCACATCAGAGACACCTGGCATAATRAGGGTGAGAAACCAAAGTCGATCTCTGGTTTGCTATGGTTCTATACAGTAATGAAGTGGCACACACATGCTCTGAACACGTCAGGACAAGCCTAACACTGCCTAGAGCCTCAGTGCATAGATGCTGTGGGTGAGCTGGGATTGTGTACAATCCCCTTCCACAAAGCCAGGATGGAGGTCATAGGATACTCCAACATCTTAAGGCTGGACTTCCAGCTCTAGTATAAAACTTACTGGATATAACAGCATCCTACACACTTTCAAAAATGAAAGTAACCATAAAAGCTGTTTGATCTTCAGAATTCCAAGATTTCCTTGCTGCCAGAAACAATATATTTCATTATCAGTTMTAAAGATTGTGATAAAACTGACTCAAATTAACAAATACTTTTAATATTTTGCTGYTGAACTTTAATTTCAATAAACAAGAAACAACATCGAAAACAAATTTCTATGAGACTAAAATAAGATACACKGCAAAAATACTCTGTCTTTTGCTGGCTGCCCAGTTGATCATTTCCCTTTTCTGTGAATCTCCCCAGTCCTGTGCAATTTTAATACCTAGTTTAAGTATCAGCTACATTTAAGGATAGATTGAAGGATAATAAAACCCACCCAAGAATCAGCTAGATGATACAGCCAAACTGAAACATATGAAATAAAGCATCTGCATGGAGAAAACTTTTAAAGATGGACAAAAAGGCAGACAAAAAGACAGTTCCATTTTTAAAAGGGAAGAAAGGAKAAAAATATTCTATGGATTTATATTTTCCATGTAACAAAATCCAAATTGTCTGCACACTCARCTGCAATATCTGAATAAATCTAAATGACCAAATAACTTATATGGTGTAAGAGTTACATCTCTGACTGATGTGTCTATCTGCTAAATAAGTACATTATCTGAGGTTGTTTAAAAACACACTCATTGCTAAGGAACAAAAATTTACAGCTGAGCAAACATAACTGAAGGGAACTGTCACTAGTTTACAACAAGGATAAGCACAGAGGAGCAGTTGTCTCAGATGACCCCTGAAAATGAAACCCCTATATGAAGATATATTTGAACCCTTTTTTAGTATCTTCTCTTATGACAATTTTCCTGATCATTCTACCACTTCTCCTCTGCCCTCCTCCCATCCTGAATTAATTTTTGTTGAATCTGGATGACCAAAACTATGAACTGCATTCCAGATGCGATCTCACAGGGTACATTAAAACCTCCTTTTTCTCCAACAGAAAATCTCTCTCTCCTGATACATCCAAGATCAGACTTTCCAGAGCCACATTTTACATGTGACTAATAGCAACCTTCTGAGTAATCCAGTTGTACCACCTCTACATCAATCTTAGCAACCTTCTGAGTAATCCAGTTGTACCACCTCTACATCAATCTTTACATTACAGGGGAAGTTCTAGTTTTCAGTTCTCAAAAGCAAAACTCTGCATTTTGTACTACTACATCTCATCCATTACTATCACTCCAGAATTCAAGATCATTCAGTTCTCCTCACTAGTGGTTTCAATATGTGCATCTGCATGAGATTTTATATGTATGTGTCCAAACTCTGGCAAGCTATACTTTGAAAATATTAAATAAGACTCTCTTTAGTACCAGGTTTTGATAGSTTTCAGTAACAACCTCTCCCAAGCTGATTCTTCTCCTTTGACACTACCTACACTTTCTGCCTGTTACCTGGTACTTACTCAATTCTACAATTCTTACACTGATCTCCCTCTTCTCTCACTTTATTTCCAACACAATAATGCATCTAAAGCAGTACATTGTTCCTATCAAAGATACTTCTTTGACCCAATTTAATTATCTCAACTGAAAAGGACACACAGAAATTCTCTGAATAGCTGCTAAATAAAATGATTTTTCACACAAGAGAAAACTTTTCACAGGAAATTCAAAGGGATCTGCTCAGATGAATAAATTATCACTGTAGTTCCTCTTTTATTATTTCTTTTAAGTATAATCTCCAACCCAGGGATGKAAATGATGTAATTCTGTTTGGACTCTTATACTAGTAACAAAGGGAGAATCTTTGAGTTACAACTATGGATTTACTAGTTATGGAAACGAATCCCCAAGTATGAAAATTCATTCCCCAACCTCTGACATCAACATGGGAACTTATAAATCTTATTTTAGAACATTTTATAAATAAATAAATAAAGCAAGTATCATTTCTCATCTGTTTTTCTTTTCCTGGAAAGCATTCTGCAAGTAATCTTTTTTGCAGACATAGTTTATTCTGTACATGGGTGAAATCCTGCTCCCTTTTCCAATCTCCCCAAAAGACTGGGAAAATAAAGATACTTTTCAAGTAACAGGACAATGTCAGCACACAGAAGCAATCTTAATATAAAGTCTAGAAGAGACTAACTACAAAGAGTTCTGCACTATCCAAATCTAATTACATTTATCAATACATATTCTCTCACAATCAAATACTCTCTCCATTAGAAGAAAATAAAACCTTTCCAACCCAAAATAAGCTAAGGAGGACATCCTCAAGAGCTGCTAGCATTTCTCTCTGTAGTCATCATAGATGACATCTAGTAGCTTTTGGCAAATAATCTCATGTAGTGACATGTRTTTTACATAGTTCAGCTAAATAGCAAAATGGAAAGCATTTGGAGCTTAAAGATTTGTTTTTGAGAATTTAGTTTCTCTGTAACTTCTCCTGAAAGAAGTAAAAAATAACAAGGAAAAAGAAGAGAGAAAAGAGAGCTAGTAGTTAGAGATTTTAATTTTATTATTGTTCTATTGTTATTATCCTGTTCTATTATTACAATTCTAGATAGATTTGCCATGAGTTTGCATTACAAAAGCTCATGTGCCAGACACATAGGTGCAATAGTCTCTTTTGATACACAAACCTAAAATAAATACTTTTCTTAGTATAWCATTAAATCTAGAACGGAAGTCACCTTTGGCATTTTCCTCTTGCATATGTTATACCCTCAATGATACCTCTGTATTTGCTTGCTGTCTGTAAGCTTGCACAGACACACCTAACCACTCCTGTAACTGGAACTTTGCAAACACTTCTATTATTGATGTAAGAAGAAATACAACCCACATTCATCACTGTACTAGCTTGCAAGCTCTAACTGAGAGTAAAGAAAAGTAAAGCTTGAGCCGCTGGATGATATATAGAGATGCTACTTTTAATTTTAAAAAGAACAGATCTGAGAAGCTCAAGGTGTCTTTTCATAGTATTAAAGAAAATAGTTCCCCCATTTTCCTTTGATTATATGTATACGTTATTCCAAGGTCAATTTTTTTCTTCCCCGCCCCCCCCACATGGCCTAAACTTTTCTCCTTCTATTTTGGCCAAAATTTATTTCCGCATAACTTCAGGATTTCTCTTTCAGCAATGTCACTGTGCAGCAAGTGAGACAATTGTACATTCATGAAAAGTTCTAGTTTTTCACTTCTAGTTTTTAACAGTAGATGCCCTATTATGCCACTATAACAAGTATCTTTGAACTGTTTAACTTACTAAAACAGTTAAAAGCAAAATTACCCTAACCCTAAATATGTAATTCATAGAGCAGCATATTTTCTTTAATTAATTTTCTCAAAGTTTACAATATCTGTACTAATTCTCTGTAACTAGATATGTTCTGGATCCATTCTCAGAGAATCTGTGTAGAATAAACATTTGAAACATCTTAAAGACTAACTAAAACCATCCTTCTACTATGCTGCAAGGCAAATGATTTTTAGATGTTTTGCATTTTTATGCTAAATAGCGCAGCTGCAATTGATAAAAAGCAATCAAGCTAATTTAAGTCAATCATGTCCAGGAGGTTCTCATCACTTGCATAAAAATGCTCTCACACTCATTTTAAGGCTTTACCACAGCAAGCAGTTTCCCCAACTCCCCCTCTAGATTTTGGTACCTTATAGTTCAAACTACCTCTCATGAAGCAAAGAAAAGGAAATATAAATCTTAGGAAGAACTTTACAATAGAAAGCAGACRTGTATGTTGCATTCAAAGGAAGCTTAGGTAGATAGCAACAATGTAAAACAATGAGTATTTATCACCATAAAGGAGCTCTGTGCCTTCATCAACTAAAAGGCCTCTGCTCAAAGGTAAACTTTTAGCACTCAAAAGRCACAACTGTTACCTTGTAATGCATAATCTGGATTGCATTAGTGGGATCATTACATATGTTCCAAATTTATTATTTTGATTTATCAGTATGGCACATCATAGCTGCCAGCCTGAGTTCCCTCCCAGCTGCTGCATTTGACATTTTAAATATTTTTTTTTATTTATTTTTAACTTTTGTTTTAGCTATTGCCACTGCATTTTAGACCCAAATGAAAYTATTATAGCCATGCAAGAATTCTTTCCTTAGATGAAAGAAAGCAGAAATAATGGGCCCCAAATCTCCAGTGGTTCCACCTACTGGCCAATCCCCACATGCAGGCAACTGCTGACACCTTTCAGGCAGTTCAAAAATGACCAGGTAAATGGAGAGTGGCTCTGAACTTCAAAGCACACCTGGCCTCTGCTTCTGTGCCTATGGGAAAGCTACCAAGTACCACATAGTAACCAGAGCTGGAAGCCAGGAAGCCCACAGCTATGCCCCGAATCTCTTGTTCATGAAGAGACAAAGTCGGGGGACAGCCATGGCTGCCACACTGAGCTAGGTTACCAGCACGGCTTCTTTGCATGTTCTGTTTGAGCACCTGCTCATCAAAACTGTTAGTTCTCTGTTTCCATAGAAGCAAGTAAAGAAAATACAAAAAAGGCAAGAAAAMCCAATAAACCTTCAGCTAAGGCAAMGTTTTGAAACGAATACCCTGCTCCTCAAATCATAAAAACAGCATCAGCCTTAAAGGAGGAAGATGAGATAGATCATTAAAACCATTTTCCTAATCCTTCATGGTCAAAACTTGACACAAAGCTATTTGCTGAATAGGTGCATTCTCTTTCACCGATGGACTTTTATGTGCTTGTCCCTGGCACTTGTGAGACCACATCTGGGGGTCAGTGACCAGTCTGGGTTCCCCACAACAACATAAACACTGAAAAACTGAATACATGAGATCAGCACAGAGCACTAGGCTGGTCAGAGGACTGGAGCACATGACGTATAGGAGAGGCTGACACCTGGCTTTGCACGTGCTGAAGAGAAGATCAAAGGGAGAAAGTTAGAAGGCCCCATCACCTCAGCTTATTCAAGTTTCCCACCTCTTTAGAAAGCATTACAGACATGGAGCCTACAAAATGAGACTTTTCCAGCAACTGCAAAACAGAAACACTAAAAGCAAACAAACAAACAAAAAGAAACCCTGAAGAATTATCTGACTCAGCTTATTTCAGATTAAACTATCAGAAACATGTCCAAAGAAAGTTTTCCTGACAAACATGACAGCTTTTCTATGGGCTTAAGCACCCAGAGACACTGCAAAAGTTAAAAGAAAACACAAGGGAATCTCTGGTTATAGAGGCATCTCTAATACTTTTTTTAATTCTCATAGAATGAACATGTGATAATGAAACCAACAAAAAATTCTATAAAACCTGCAGATACCACAGAAATCTTCTAGAGGAAGAAAAAAAAAGAAAAAAAAAAAGCCAAAAGCCAAAGAGGATATATGTTCAGTTTATGTTTAAAATGTTTAAATCATCAGACAGTTCAAGAAACAGCCACAAAATTTSAAAGTCAATGAAGCTCAATCAACCATCGACTTGAACAAGGGGAAAAATGGGGCAATCTGTCCTTCATCGTGGCATCATGCTATATTCAAAGCCACTTTTATTGCCACTTTTGTGCTTTGCTAGCTAGTTATATGCATGTTTTTTCTTTTTGTCGATTAATATATTTTTATTGAATTAATTTCTAATATTTTTAGAAAAGGAGTCACACTGTAATAATGAATCAAAACAAAAAAAGATTGCAAAGCCTGAAAYCCACTCATAAGTTCAGCTGCAGGACTGGGCAATAGCAGCAAGTCACCAGTGCCAACGAGCCTGGGTCTGGTCTGGCAAAGATTTTGTGCCTGATTGAAACTTGGCTTATTGGATCCAACCRGACTTCCCTAAACCAGAGGGCAGGTTGGCCACACATGCGCCCGTCTCTTTCTGTGGCCTGGCACTCTGCAGGATAAGCTTCATTATGGTTATGCTTAGGAAAACGACGCTCAATTGTTTCCAGTCTATTGCAAGCATAAACCTAYAAGCCGTATTAAATATGTTCTCTGGTATTTACCACAGCTTTTATGAAATCATGCAYTGAAATCCTAAAATGGAATAAAATAAAGGCAACATCTCTATTTTTTGCAATTTTTGGCAGCATTTCAAAATAAACAAGGAAGCAGACTAATCTTGACATTGAAAGGTCAGCCAGAACCTTATTTACAGGAAAATACAGCTAATTTTAAAAAATCGAGTATCCACTTGCAAAAATAAAGTGATTCTGTAATGTATCATCATCTATGACTCTAGAAAGACTAAACAGCTGATCAATGAAATACCACGCTAAATCTATTGATCTATTAATGAAAAAAATGAAATTTTACCCAGCCAAATGCATAATATCAAATATTACATTTACCTTCAGAATGRGCTAAATGAATCAAAGCAAAATATCACATTATTGTAACTCAAATAAATGAATCTGCCCAGCTGCTGATAGGAATTAAGTAGCTTATAAACTACTTCTACATCTAGGTGTTTATATGGCCCAGTTTAAAAACTGAAAAAGCCTCTTTCACTTGAACAGAAAACAAAGAATGGATGCCATAAAACTGGAATTTCATGAAGCTCACAACACCAGTAAGCTGAAGAAAACACAACTACTGCTGCCTCTTTGCTGAAAAAACATCTTTAAATACATTTTGCATACAACAGTGACAAGTATTTCAGAAGTTCTTGCAGTCTGCATTACTCGATGACTTGTAAGTGTGACATATTCTAGAGAAAGGGAAAATGTTATGTAATTACATTATGCTATTGCTTGGTACAATGTAAGTTTTCAGCTTCTGCTTTTCATCCTAGTCAATCTTATTTAGAGGTTCCCTAAGAATTAGCAGAGTGGTGCTAATCACCTGTGAAACTGTTGCTCTTTCACTAACTTACTTTCACTTTGCACTGTTATCGAGGACTAGAGATTTCTTTCCTTCTAAAAGATTTTTTTTTTTTTTTGACTGAAACCCAAATTATAAGGAAAATATTCAGAATCCTACCAAATAGAAAAAATAAAAATCAAAAAGTCCTCTGTGGTCTATGGTCAACGGCAGCCTCTCTCAAGAGGCTGTGGAACACAAAACTGCCCTATTTCACACAGGACACATCTCCTCCTTTATTAGTCTCTGCCTTTMCTGAGAGCATAGTTTTTCCTCTGCAGAGGTAGAGGACAGGCTGAGAATATATCTTGGCTTGATTAAATAAAAATATTTTGGTGTTAACTACAAAAAGAACACATATATCAAATATCTTCACTTAAAAAGAATGTCCTCAGACTGAATCAATGACAAAAACAAATAAAAAGAATACAACTTGCTGTGTTCAGCTTTAGCTCTACCAGGGAGGCTGAACTGCCCCACATTAAACCCAGAATTACATTCTTACCCAYCAATATAAAACACAAACCCAGAACACAAACCCAGATAGAGACTAGAAGTAAAAGTCTACATGCTGCCTACCTCGGCATAGGAACCTGCAATCCAGGTGTTCAGGCAGGCGTAGCAGACACAAACCATTGCCATGCACTGCTGGGTTGCCCTGTCTCCTTTTGAGGCACTAGAGCTGCTTGGCTTTGCCCTTAAAACCCTACTCATGAGGCCAGGGATCCTCACGTCCCTTCAGTCAGCCGGCTTAATAACTCACTGTCCTTGAAACAGCTCTAGTCCTTTCTCGTTATGGTTGTCCCCAAAACACTTAAAAGCTCCCTGCAATGGTATGCAAGGCCAATTCAGTAACTTCATCAAATTATCATAATTGTAACATCTACAGTTGTTTTGTGTTGCACCCATCTGGTGAAATTTCAACACTSTTGAATAGGATTTTTCTTTGCACACTTTGTGTACTGTGCCAGGAAACTAGGATCCTAACTGGAAACTTCAGACTCTGTTACAATATAATAATAATTAAAGAATAAAAAGAATCATTTCAGAAGCAATCATATCAAGGTGACAGTGATCCTCTCAAAATCTCTCCAGGTTTTGAACAATACTTAAATTTCTCTATCAATTTCCATCCAATRGAATGAAGCTTAATTGAAGCTTTATTTTAGCTTAGCACAGTAACTTTTGCTCCACTAAAAAATTCATTAAATCTAATTGAATATTGCTTAAAATGGCAATAAGGTAATCTTCTGTAAAACTAAAAATTGGGGGAAAAGGAAACAGTTATTTATCATTTTAATTGAAAGAAATGGATAAAAATGAGGAGTGTTTTGACAGTAAAATAAATCTAATGTTTATAAAACTATTTCTTCAAACAACTTGCATAAAATCTTTACACATTCRGTATACAGATCTTATCTTTGCTCTTCTTTCATCTTTTCTCTTTTCATCTGTGTTTTCCTGCCTCTGAGCAGTATTTTCTACAGCTCCCACAAACGGAGCACCCTTCCAGTCATTTTTTCCTCAGGGAACAGTTCAATTTCAAATTTTTATAAAAAAAAAATATATACTGTTGCAAATAAAATGGATAATGTTCAAAGCTATTATCAAGAACACAATCAACCTGAAAAAAATCAATCTTCCTGAGGAAGAATGGATGCTAGTATACAACTCATACAAAGCAGAAAATACACTTCTTTTGGGGAAACATAACCTGTATTTATGCATATGTATGCATATATGTTTTTGTCCATCTTCATCCATACATCCTCCATTCATGCATCAATAATAATAGATTTTGAATAAATCTATTGCTATTACTAGAATACTTCAAGAAACAAGAGGCACTTGGTTAAGAATGATGTAATTGCAATGATCTGTAGAAATGGCAAAGTATTCTTTTTGGTGGCTACACTGAAAGCAAATTTTATTTATCTTAGCATGTTGACCATTTTAAAAGGAGTCAAAAAAACTAAAAATCAAGCAATTTTTTCCTAGTGCTTTCACAAGCAGATTCCTTCCAAGTTAAAACACTACTTTTCACATACAAAAATGATAATTTCAGGAGTGCTGCCTGTTTAATATGACCTGCCATATTCACAGTGTTTTGATTTCCTGTTTGAATACATTAGCTTGAGATGATTTGGGGAAGGAGACAATGAATAACCATAATCTGAGAATGTGACGTTTTCTGCTCGCAATAGTACTTATGCAACCAGAAGCAAGCAAGCTTGCAACCAGAAGCAAACAATTTACTGATATAATTTGATATTGTCATATCTACCGGAAATTGGTCTAAGTAGTCTGCACAAATAGTAGAAGACTACCGGAAATTGGTCTAAGTAGTCTGCACAAATAGTAGAAGACTGCCCTGAATTTGATAAAGAAAGTGATGTGTCCATGCATTCAAGGTGCAAGATATCATTGATATCCCCCATCTTGAGAGATATTTTTGTCAGGTAACATCAGAACATTACCCAGTACAATGGTATACAGGAATTATTCTACACACGTATAGGATGGTTGCCTTATCGTTATTCCATTCAGCCACATCTCCTTGGAGGAAACAACCAACCACTCTAGAAACTTGGTGAGCAGGCAGCTGACGGAAAGGCCCATGGAACAGCCACTGAGCAAGGCAGAGGATTGGTAGAGTGGAGAGCCACTGTTCCTCTCCCAGGTCTTTAGCTGTCAATGGGACCAACCAGGAGTCAAAACCACATGAAAAGGGAAGCAGGTGGCATATTCCATACTCAAGAYAAAACCTGGCCCGAACCATGCATGACACTGTCGAGAAAGCTGTGACTTAAGTCGCTGTGCATTGATCAGTCTTCGAGCAGCTACTAATGAGAAGCCTAATGCAAAAGCATCCTTACTTAGCCTCTCTCTTTCCTCCTCAAGAGTAGGTGGTACAAAGGCCTCCACAATGCTGCTCATTTCCTTTTGATTTTATTTACTTATATATTTTTGTTTGTTTGTTTTCTTTTCTTTAAACAGTGGGTGATCTGTCCTTTGCATGCAAAGGAAAATTGCAGAACAATCCACTGGCAAGACAGCAAAGAGACCACACTGGAATATCTGTCTCTGCCTAATTTTAAACAAGAAAATCCCAAAGAAAAAGAAAAATACAATTTTAAAGTAAATGCTAGCCTAGAAAAATACAAATGTCAGTGAAAAATAACTTTAGCTATATCGTTATTATTGTACAATCAAAAGCAGATTTACATTTCAAAAGATATTCAATATCAACATTGTAATAGAAAGTAAAATAAAGGGTTTGTGGTTTTGTTCCAATTATTCTGTGCAGTCTGCTTTTATTTGTTCTTCGCGTAGACAAAGAACTGCCAAGATGTCAATGATTTTACAGCCCTTCTCTATAAACAGATTTGTTTAAAAGTAAACCAGTTTGCAATAAATATCTAACAAAATCACCTTTCCCTTCATTTTTATTAGGTTTTCAATATTAATACAAGCCTATCCAACAACTTAATATTCAGCTGCAGTATTGATTTATCTTTCTAATCCATTAATTTCATTGACAGAACCATGCTCATAATCTGCAAAATTTCTTTTGTAGACATCTCTGCATTTCACAGTTCATTAACATTCAAACAGCACAAAATCACAGTGTGCTATCCAATGCAAAGCTGGAGAAACTAATAAAGTGCTAAAATGCTGGAATTTCTTATGAAGTGAATGTTTTGCTCCACTGAGTTACCCAGCCAAAATGAATGTTATTTGCATCAATCTCTCTGTTTTTTTCTGTTGGTAGAAGCAGTAGTTAGAGTGCTGCCAGTGCTGCTGGAATGTGCTAATATAATCTAAAACTGCATCACTATTTGAAGTACATACATTATTCAAATTAGTCCTTTTTTTTTTTTTTTTTTTTTTAGTAATCAGTAAGGATTATTTGTGGTGTTTAATTTCTTTCTCACGTAAGGGCAAGCATGAGGTTTCGTTTGAAAAGTAAATATATTGCTTTTTCATAAGAAAAATCTTAGTCTGCTATTCTTCCTTTTTACAGTATCTCTAAAGAGTACAGTGACATTTTCCTTGTTCTGTAGCTGAAGTGGCCTGACCTTGTCTCATTTTTATCTGTCATCAGGGTTTTCACATCATTAACAAAGAATTAAAACAAAGACTGCATTCTTTAAGGTAGGAAAAGCTTGCATAGTTTGGCACTTAGGAAGGGTATATATACACCCTTAAAATGTAACAAAATGAAATGCACATAGCAGGGGYGACAAACCTCCTAAGAACTGGCTCCAAACATTTTTCCTACCAGTAATGAACTATTTTCAGACCTCCCAATTCTGGCCACCATGATAGTTACTGCTTTATAGGATTAAATCTTTGTGTTTCAACTGTCAGCAAAAAAATCAAATGATAGTTTTTTAAGTCAAATAAACCTATAAAATAAGAAACTACAAGACATCAGAAACCGGAAGAAATGCACATCATGCTAAAATCTGTGCTCAACTTACGTGCTGTTGTTTTTATCTCACAAGCTACGGCAAAGTACTATTACATTTGAAATCTGATCCGATTACCATTATTTAAAGAAAATGAATTACACTCAAAAATATCCCCTTGTTTCTGATGATCTATTATAATTCTCCACCACATGTAAATTAACTATCTTAACACTAGATACACTAGCTAGTTAAGCTTATCAATAGTAGCCAAAATTCTACAAAGATTAAGCAAATCATCATCATGACTCTAGTTACACTTCRTTTCTGATCATTGAAACAAGCTGTAAGAATGAGTTCAATTATGATTAAAGTAGTAAAATTTCTGGTCTAATTTTGCTGAGACATCATCAAAAGACAAGACTTGGAATGACAGATAGATAGACTAGACAAGATACCTTTTTTCTAATAACAAAATTTGATAGAAGTCATCAATAAACAAAGTGAATCTAGTGAACTTCCAGGGATAATGGAACCAGAAGAAATGATAAGAAATGTCAACAGATTACTTCTAGGCTTCATACCTTATTAGACTTGTCACACAAGAAACATAGAGGAATATTAAGCAGAATCACCTCTGGTTGCATAATATGCAGCTGCTGGCTCAAAAAGACATCTGAAGATAGTCTGCAGAGTTGTTATTATAAAGCTAAATAATTATAAAAGGCTTATGAAGTAACTGAGATGCTGCTGTTGAGGACCTATTTTATTAGAGGATTTACTTACAACATGGTGATTATAAAATAATGACATTGATGCAAAAAGTTGACACTGCAACTATCCAAACCTTACTCAGCTCATGATTAGAGTTGGCTTTTGATGGTTACACCTCACCTCCAGAGAGCAGCYCTTCAAGCTCTGTTATGAGCATGGTTTTAGGACAGCATAAAATTTTTCAGCAACAACTAACAAAATCTACCTATTCTGCAAAAATAAGACTTGAATATCCAGAAAGAGAATGGTTTAATACAGTCCAAGATGGTATTAACTCTACTCATCTGGGAACTTCCAACAATAGCTTGTACAATGCAAAATTCCTTCCATAATGATTTCCACCTGCTGGAGATTTGCCATTTGCCCTGCATCTCCCTGCAGCTGCTTCCCCATCTGCTGCTGCAAGCCATTGCCCTCCTTTTAGAYGGGACCTGAGGCCTGGAAATAGAAGATTTGGGTTCACTAAGCAGACAAAATTTTTGATCAATTCCAGGTTGCAAAAAACCACACCTGCTATGTCTACATTCAACTAGATTCCTCCTACAGAACACCAGGAATTAGGTTAGCTTTAAACTCAAGCCCCAGAGAGCTTAGCTGGCAAAGAAATAATTTTATTCCTCATCTATTTGCACTAGCAGGCCACAAGCCTCATCACCATGTAAATGACATTTTATTTTTCATGTGTTCATAAAGACGGGTCTTGTCTTTAATCCCCAAAAGTGAGCAATAACTTCAGAAATTAGCCAGGAAACTAATGGTCAGGAAACTAATAATAGTTATATCGCTAATTTTAATATGTTGCCTTCTTGAAGCTCCTGTTAAGACGGTGGGGTTTTTTCTGTTTGTTTGGTTTTGGGGTTGTGGGTTTTTTTTTTTTTTTTTTTTTTTTTTTTTTTTTTTTTTTTAGTATTGTAACTGAGATCTTGGCAAAGTTCCAGGTATTGGTAGCAATTATAGCAAATCTTTGGCACTTTAATGTGTGTTTTTTTTTGTTTTGTTTTTGCTTTTTTTTTTTTTTTTTTTGGTTTAAATGTTGATAAGCAACCAGGAATCTGCCTACAGGAGTAGATGCAATCCTCTCAAATTCCACCTGCTGTCCAGCTTTTGAGATGCTCACCAGACCAGCATATTTCTCCAGGACACCCAAAGCTCAGCAGGATAGCTCTCAGAAAGCTGCATAACCAGTCTGGAATTATCATGTCTGTAAAGGGGAAACTCTTCTTGTAATCCCTTTTAACCAGGAAAGCTCCCTAGCATTCAACAGAGTGGTAAGGAACGTGCCAAAACCCTGAGGGCATTGAAACTACGTAATAATAACATTGCATCATTAGGTCACGCATGTCAGCCTTGAAGAATCTTTATTTTATAGTCTGTGAAATTGCTTGGACACAGATCTGTCACTCTTTTCTTATGCTTGCTACAGAAACTAAATATTCTTCCACAATAGTTTATTACAAATCCTATGTTTTGTTATATTAGAGTATTTCTTATGGATAGCTGAAGGCATCTGTAAGACTATCCCAGGAAACAAGTCCAGGTAGCTCAAGTATTTTTTAAAGAGCCCCTGATTCCTTCATATGACTGATTCAAATTTGCTTAGATAGACACCAACAGCTCTTCCTTTCTTCAGTTCACAGAGGATGAATTCCCTTCATCTTAAGGATAAAAATACCTCTTCCTTCCTATATACTTACTTCCTACATAACCTAAACCAGAAATTCTCATTTAGTTATTTCTGCATGAAGTTCAATAACTTGCTCAATAAAGCTTGATTTATCTAAAGTAAATCTAACAAAAGGGCAAGCAGTTTTGATTTGAAGACTTCCAGGGTTATTAAATCCTCCATTTCCCTTCCTACTGTGTCCATAATCAACCACCCTCCCTAAGATGGAACTTTATAAAAATTTTTATTATTGCACATACAAAGTTTCAAAACAATTTAGAGTAGTATTGTGTCACAATCATGTTGGCTCCTTACCTGCCATTAACACATGAATCCTTTAACAGTGTTCTCCTAAAAAGAAGGATCTTTTTTTCTGTGCTTTACTGTACATATCTTTCACTAATCCTACCTTTATGCCACTTTTGCTTCGTTGGTGTTAACGTTGTTGGTATTTTCACATTTGTAAGCTTTAAGATTCTCAAACTACTGGCACAAAATATCTTTTTTATTTCTTTTATCACAAATAATATGATATTAAGCTAAACAAAATAGGTTCCTTCACTGTCCTTATAGAGCATTCCTCACATCAAGCCAGCTCTTTGATTATTATCAGTCCAGTCTTTCACTTTGTTTCCCCAAGACRTTAACAATTTGTAGATGCAACACAACTGACTGTCTCCTGCATACCAATGGAATGTTACAGCCAAGGTTTTGTACAAATTGGGCACAAGAGGAATGGAATAGCTGTCAGAGGCCAACTGATATCCGCACATCAGAGCTGCRCAATCCCAGCAAACCATCATCATCAAAAGCACATCAAAAGCAGATCCAGTGCARATCCAGTTGACTCCATGGCAGTCAACTCTTCTTACCACTGTCCACCTGCCAGCAATAAATATTTTACTGCCTTGAATATGCACCAAGTCAAAAAAGATTAGGAAATCAAATTATTGGAGAGCCACTGGAATTCATCACAATGCTCAGCATCATGACAGGTAATATAAACTTTACAAAACAGACACGCACAGCCAAAGATTTAGAATATGTAATCTTTGTTAATCAAAAGCTAGACTGCTAGACTGGAATCTGCCAAAGTTGTTGATTTTTTTAGCCTTGTCTTTATTATGATTTTGTATTGTATACTTATCCTGGCTGGCCAGTCAGTCCTCTAGACAGAAATTGAAAATCCCAAGATTTCATCTGTATCTTCTTAATGTACAAGAGGATAAGATATGCAGCACTGAAGGACGTTCAGAATCTTAGAAATATTTTCTTTTATTGTTTCCACGAGAATGACAAGCCAAAGCTAACTGATTTTTTTCTCCCTAGAGTTTTGCTAGCTAGAAATTTGAAGTACACAGTAAGATTCCTATATAACTTAAGTATACAACTCTCTGAACAGAAACTGTGCATTACATTAGTACTACAACTGTTTTCTAAAAGTAAATCATCATAATACACACAACTGAACATATATACTGCATTTTATGATTAGAAAAGAATATACCTCTGTCTGAAGTATGGCAGCTCTCTGTTCTTTGGCAGTAAGTGACTCTTTAAGCACTTCAATGTGTTGCTTGCAATCTGAATTCTGATTGCTAAGGGTTTCAAGCTTAGTCTGTAAGGCAAGAAGTTCTGATTCTTTCTTTGAGAGTTCTTGTTTCAGTTGGTCAATCTGTAATGGTAAAAGAAAGGTCAGGTCATTAATTTCATTCCCAGTTCACGGTTACACAATATATGAATGGTAAGAATGACTGTAGAATGCAACTTCTGTAAAAGTTACATTTTCTGCAAAGTATGAAGGCCAATTAAGATTGACTTTCAACATCCCCACATTCCTTTGAGTTTCATATGATTTAAAGTGTCCTGCTTTAAGAACAACTGCTCCTGCTCTTCAAGCTGAAAGCAAACTCTTAAAGCCTAAAGCTATAAATTCACCATAGAACCCAGTTGAGTTCAGTGCTCTCAGAGCTGAACAAGTGGGTAGGACTGAAAATATACACAGGGAAAAGTTTTCCTATCCATATAAATTCAACACAATAGTCCACTTCTTCCAATAGAGTAATTCTCATGATTTAAGCTACAAGTTTTCAGGCGACTGATAAGGAAAAGCAGGCATCTTAAGGAGAGGGAAAACAGCATAGCAGAACTGTAACCACACTCTTCCTGCAAATTTGTTGCCGCTGTCCAGTCCACCCCCTTTAATCTTCTCTGACAGTTCATAAGAAATTCTCAGGTATTAGGAAACCCAAGCAAGAGAGATTTAAGAGAATTAAGGGAAAAGGAATTTTCTTATAACATTTAAGGGAAAATATTATAAGAAAATTCCAAGGACTGAAAGGTCTGTAAGATAATAAAGTAGTACCCTGAGGGAAAGAGCAGAAACTCATTGACTAAAAAGGAGCTTCTGAATTTTAGGTTCATCAGTAAATGTCACAGAATTGTGATCTTTCCACAGTGCAGGCAAGAGCATGATAGAATATTTGAAAATGTACAGCACTGGAGAATACACAGAACCATRCTAGAGGATACAGGATTAGCTGATACCTAAGTATACTTTTTAAAGTCTTTCTGTGAAATAAGACTGGTATTCAGATGAGTTCAGCTTTATCTCTTGAGGTTCTTTGAAATACAATAACTGGGATTGCGCTCAGTAAATTTCTAAATTCAGAGAAGCCATTCCTAGCTCATTGTTTGCAAGGTTTTCTTGATCACTGAAAGGCCTAGACATTTCCATTGAAAATTCAAATTTCAATTTTGCAATGACAAAGGACTACAGAAGAACTAAAAAAAACTCCTCTCATTTTGTCACTTCAGTTGTATCTCAACAGTAATTTGGGATACAAGAAATCAAGGAGAGCTATATATATGAGCTATGTATCCCCTGGGGAAAGAAAAAAAAATAAAATTCAGTGAGTTGATCTTACTTAACCAAATCCTAAATTTCCACAAATAAAAATACTTCTCAAATACAATAACGGATGGCACAATTACTGGAAATATTTACTGTTGATTAAACTGTTTCTTTTCTGTTCTACATTACAAGCATTTCTTACCTATTAAATAAAATAATGACAATAAAAAACCCACCTACAGTCCATATACACATCTCAATGTTGTTTCTCTTGATAAATCTCATCATGTATGCTTAGCTGCTAAAGATACTTGGTAGACATCCTGAGCTATTGTATATCACTAGAAGCTATACAGTCTCTAAAAGCAATCATCTCCATAGTAAGAAAATATAAAAATAAAGAAGGAACATATGAAAAAAACAGATGACAGGAAAATATAAAAAACTGCAGWAAAAAGACTGCTCAAGAAATTTTTCTCTTGAAAGCAAATCATCGTCTTCCACCCCTTGCCAGAACGTGTAAGCAAGTATGGAAACTGAGACCAAAATGAAAAAAACCTGTCTACAAGATATAAAGACAAAAACTAGATCCACAGCCGATCTGAATTACATCATGTTTCATACAAGAATCATGCGAACATCTCAGACACTTAATCTCTCCATCAAACTCTTGTTCCCCCCCCCCCTTTTTTCTTTTTTTCTCCTTTTGTGATACAACCCATATCCTCAGAAATAATCAGCCAAAAAACAGCTTTATTTTATTACAGGTATGATTTTTGTGTCTTAGAATCTGTTTATCAGGATGATGTTCTGGCTGTAAGATCCATAAATTACTAGGAGTTTAAGAACATGTGTTACAGCTCTCAGTTTTAAGAAAAAGGAAATATCTATGTTGAATAGCTATGGTTTTGGCTGGCTTATTATTAGAATAAATTATAATGATGAGAATGCACTGAAACTTCAATTAACAAAGTATTAAAAATGCTCAAGGCATAACAATAAGCCACAAATTCTTTTAAAGAAATATTCATACCTGGGTACACTGGCTTGTTAAAACTTCTGCATAAGCTAGCATTGCATGTAAAAGAGTAAATGCATTTTTTATGCATCACAGCAKATGTGCATACATTTTCCATTTGCTAATTCTTAAGTGATGTGGAAGCCAACACTAATGATTCAGTGAGATTTCCTGATCTCAGTAAAAAAGAATACAAAGTCAAGGCGGCAGCTGTTCTGTACTTTGTAAAAACTACAGCAAAGACAACCTACAAATATGGATATAAGTGCTGGAGTATCCAAGACCTTCTCATTATCTCACATATTTCATAAGAGTAATTTGTCTGTCACCACTTTTTCAACATTGTCCAATATGATCTYGTTTTACCTCTTTTGTTGAAAATCCTAATTACTTTATGTTCCTCCTAAATTTAATATTCTCTGTTACCTCCAGAATTTTCAGTTCCATTAGCCTTTTTTTTTTCATAACAAAACCTTACATGGTATTAAATAGGGTAACTGGAAAAAGGACAGATAAATAATAATAAAGAAATAATAATAAAGAAAATAATAAAGAAAGAGGCCTGCCCCATCTTCCTCATTCCTTCCCTTGAGGTATTTATACACACTGATCAGATACCCCCTCCAGCTTTCTCTTCTTCAGGCTGAACAGGCCCAGCTCCTTCGGCCTTTCCTCATAGGGCTGATGTTCCAGGCCCTTGATCATCCTCGTAGCCCTGTGCTGGTCTCTCTCCAGCAGCTCCACATCCCTCTTGCACTAGGGAGCCCAGAACTGGACACAATGCTCCAGATGTGGCCTCACCAGACCTTTCACTTGCTTTTGTTGAACTTCATGAGGTTTCRYACTGCCCATTTGTCCAGTCTGTCCAGATCCCTCTGGAGGGCAGYRCAGCCCTCTGGGGCACCAGCTACTCCTCCCAGTTTCATATCATCAGCAAACTCGCTGAGAGGGCACTCTGTTCCTTCATCCAGATCATTGATGAATAAATTGAACAGGACTGGGCCAAGAACTGATCCCTGGGGGATACTGCAAACTAGAGACCTCCAACTGGACTCAGCACCACTGATCACAACCCTCTGAGCTGTGTCATCCAGCCAATTCTCAATCCACCTCACCATCCACTCATSTATCCCACACTTCCTGAGTTTGCCCAAGAGGATTGCTGTGAGGGACGGTGTCAAAAGCCTTGCTTAAGTCCAGATASATGACATCCACCGCTCTCATCTACCCTGCCAGTCAGTCCATCATAGAAGGCTATCCATGTGGTAAGTGATAACTGGTTATTGAAGTGAGGGAATTAAGTGAAGGGCAAAGCAAGTGACAAGTTAAGTGGCGGCAGTTGAACAAAGCTCTCGACATGCTCTGACTCAACCCATACTTTAGAATCTACAGCCTATCTGGGGATTCTGCTGTCCATATCAGTCAAGGTCTAAAATGCTTGTCATCCACCAGCAAAGAAACGAGATAGTTCTTATCCTGCATCTTTGTTGTATAGGTTCCCCTAGAACTTTACCTAGGGTTCAAAAAGTTTCTCCTAATAAACACTAATTACAGAGAGCTTTTTACTCTCTATATATTTTACTAATTACAGTTTACTTAAGCCTAATCAATTCTCAAGCATCATCTGCACTGTTGTTTATTGAGGTCAGGCTGAACTATCCTATGGTTTTCACACTCATTCCAGCAATGTGAGACCTCTAGTATGCAAAGAGCCACTTGAATTCTAGAGTGCCAAGCTGCAACTTAAAAATGTGAGCAGTAGATCAAAGACTTGATAAGACAAATTATTTTTAAAAAGGAATATGATCCTGTATGTTTTCCTCAGGCCCTTAATGAAAACATTCAAATCTCTATATTCAATAGTCATGAAAATTTGTTTTGACAACTCCAGTATTGTAAAAGTGATTAGAACTTTTTTCCCTTCAAACATACAGCAAGGGTAAACGTGGGAAAGACAAAAACTAARCGCTCTTTTTCTCTCTCATTTCTGTAAGTTTCATTCTCACATTACTTCAGATTCAAAGCTTTTATGGAAGGAATGAATATTATTTTTAAAAAATGAAGAAACCCTTCATAGCATTTTCGTATAATAAGTAATATCTACTATTGATTTTCATTTAACAGTTTAACTCCTTTTATTTAAATTAAAAACATTTATGCTGAGTTATATTTCAAGCATAAATGCATGATATTAAGAGCTTTATAGTTTTGTTCTACTGTTGGCCATCAACCAGGGTTTCTATTTATCAACAACCTCAGGTTCAAAACATCAACTATAAGAATATCTGTTTGCTGAGAGCTATATAAATATTTTCCATCTTGAAAAGTTGAGATGAATAGTAATAAAAGGATGATYTGCTGCAAAACTCCATTTTAAGGGGAAAGACTGGTAAAAGAAAAAAATTTCACCAGAATGTGACATTTATCAAGGATCAGAGGACTGGACCATGACAATGTCCCACTGCAGAGCCTCCCCATCACATCTTTCTATGTCACAAAAGCATCCTGGAGCTTTCTTAATGATACATTRTTCTTCTACAGATTTTTAATATCACATACTACAGATTTACAAGTAGCAAAAAGAGCTAATACTTGGCTTTTTTTTAGCTAAAGAGCTTCTTTGGTTGAAAAGGGTCTAGTTAAAACTTTTCTTTGTGTTATTCAAATTACGTTATTACCATTACATTATTTTATTAGTAGACTGTACCTTATTTTTCATGAACTTTGAGTGACTCTTGTAAACCTCTATTTGTTTGATTTCTTCTTCTCGGTCCTCTGTATTCAGAACTCCATTTGTCTTTAGCATCTGTATCTCATCTTCAAGATCTCTTATATTGCGCTCAAGYGAAGCTATTTTTGTATCCTAATTTATTAGGGAAAAAAAAGAGAGTACTGAAAACAATATGAAAAATGTAAAAGCACAACCAAAATATTTCTGTACTTGCATGGTACAAATGCAGATTGCACATACAACACCAAAAACCTAAAGTAATTCCATTGACAACACCTAGAAGAAATGCAAAATTCATACATCTTTCACCATCAAAAAGAAAAATGAAGTGTAATGCTATTTTCTATTGCATCATCCATACAGAACATCTTGTAGTCAAAAGTCCTCTTCAATCCTACATGTTTAGAAATGAAAGGAGAGGAAGATTTGTTATTTTCCATATATATGTGATAACAAACGAAATTTCTAAAAAYAGAGGCTAAGTTTAACCTAGAGAGGCTGGACTGTCAACACTGCAGAAGGACAGGCCACTCCATTATGTCACTAAAAGCTGAGGCGTTTTATTATGTTTTCAGTCTCTCCCAATATTACATCTTCTGTCTGCTGCTTGGTGGAAAAAAGTTCATCTCCTCATTTTTCCTTCACTAATTCAGATACATTACTAAGAGAGGATTTAACATTTTTTTATTATGAGTCATAAAATAAACAATATGTAGCCCATTTAACTCAACCACTAAAATTTCTACATCATGGACAATAGGTGCCATTGGCACCAGGAGACCATATCTAGCGTTACCTATTCTTGCCAGTCATTTGGAAACTGAGTATCCCTCTTCCGTAAGAGCCAGAAAGAGAAAGTGCATGTGATTATGCACTTCTCATACACATTTCTGTTTTAAAGAGCATTGCAAAATGACTTAATAGGATATCTGCTTTAGGCACTATTGGCAGACATTGAGTAAGAAATTGAAAATACTATGATTCAGCCACTGAGATAATCAGTTCAAGAACATGAAACAGCAGAATGGAATGAATCCATCAAAAATTACAGATCAGGGTGAAGTTCTTCCTGCACTGAGATAAAGGACAAAATACACTGATTCAGTAAGCTTAGGATATTACCTTAGAAAATTAACTCAGGAAAAAACACAAATTGAATTGACCGTTTTACAGGACAGGCTAAGCTAAGGTTTCTCTGGTTAACCATGATTCTGTTGTTGCTGCTGCTGTTTTTTTCTTTTTTGGAAATTAGTTTTAATTTCCTGAGCTATAAGAATATTCTAGTGCTACCTCTAAGCTGCCCAGAAGCAAAACCTGAACTCCTGCAGTACTTGCAGTACAAGAAAGTTTGGACTAATTCCACAAAGCATCTGAGATATTACTATTAAACAAAAAAGAAAATTTTATTTTTTTGATATTCAGCAACTGCTTTTACAAATCCACAAGGAACCAAAGCTGTGTAAAATTGAAATTTAATCACATTTCAACACGGTATTGTATCATTTCTGTAATATTTTAACTTTTATCCTTATAGTCAAAAATGTCTCAGACTGAGAGAAACATTCTTTTATTTCCTATATTAGCACAAATTAACACAGGTTTGTGAATGGAGAGATTTTAACTTKGAAATAGTTTACTTGGTTTCTTGTATAATAGCTGTTCTTAAATTAAATTATTCATATTCTGACATCCTAGCTTATAGTACCTGCAGATAAGGTAGAAAAGATGTAGAAGAGTGAAATACATAACTAGAATAAATTCTGGAAAATYCTTTGCTAAAGGAAGTTCTTAATCAGACCGCCGCATATTGTGATTACAACTATGTAACTACAACTAGTTTTTCTATCTCCAGAAAAGATGTCACTGTCAGCTTCTTATTAACTTGTTTTTGGACAGAAGTTGAAAACTGTAAAAATTTGGAAGACTAAAATCTCTTTTATCAGAACAACACTGATGACAGGACAGGAGAGAAGCTAGATATCACCTTCTCTTCAAAGGCTATTGAGGGAGCAAAGGAACTGTTCCTTTACTCAAGGATAAGACTTGCAATTCCGCAAGCACACTAGATGGGCTGCTGGCTTGCCCACGAAACCTGAAAACTCTCCTGTCCAGACAATAGCTGGAAAGTGAAGAAYGAAAGGGGTTAAAACACAAGATAGGCAGCCTGGAGCTCCCAGTGTGTACTGCCCTAGAGGAAGTTGGGTTTTCCTACAGGATAGACAGAAAACCAGAAGATAATTTTGCTTTCATTGAAAGTTTTGATAGAATAGGCACATTCCTTCAGCCATTTCCTTCAAAACCCTAAGACTTATCTACATCAGCAATGTTCTGACACACTAAGTGGGTCTGCATGGAATTATGAAGATTTCTTCACAGTAATATCAAGGAAGAGGCTTAGTGTTAGCTGGTACTAATAAATTCCTGAGTTCTTCAACAATGTGACATTTGTGCATTTTTTTCCAGTCAGTTAACAGACAGGTCCAGTCTGTTGAACTGGCATAAGATTATGGCTGGATCTGCACTGTAGATCAGGGTACTAACCTACCAATCGATCCCCCTTCCAAGAGTAGGCCAATAGCAGCAGCCAATGCTTCTTTTTCCTCAATGCCTCTACTCGAACAGCATCACAGACATTCTCTTCAGCATTCTAATGATTTTATCTGTCTGTGTTTCTCAGCAATAAGGAGTAACAAATTGTTATTCTTACATAATTTCAAATACTAGGTACATTCAACCAGATATCTGTGAAAGTTTTGCTTGTAGAACATCCAACAAACAGCAGCAGGTGTTGGTATTTCACATTCAATATCATTTRTACATAATAAACACACACCAGCAACAGAGCATACACTCTTTTTATGCATGACTCTTCATATTGTTACTTTAATATAGATATTAAAAGAGAAACACAAAAAATATTCCGGTTTATTTTAAAGACAAGARTATGTTAAGAGTCATGCAGCCTTGGCAGTAAGAGTAGGTTGCACTGCAAACACACATTCATGCTCTTCTAAAAGCAAGCCATACCTGAAATATCAAAGCTGGATCAATATACAGAGAAGGTTCTTTCTGCAAGCAACGTAAACCACAAATATTTTCATTCATTTTATAGTTTAGTATTTTAGAGACTTATTCTTGTTGCATTACTATATATATTCCAGGATTTCCACTAATATTCTACACTTAGGATAAGCTTTGTGTCAAATCAGTAGGCAACTCGTTTCCAGTGTTCACTTTCAAGTGACAGTCAAGAAAAAGCAGGACTGAAGAAAATAAGCAAGATTCTGCCCTAATCCTGGTCCTGAGGAATACTTCTTATTGAAAAGAATGGGTATCTATTTCCTTTTATTCTTTTTGATTATATTCATTACTACCAAGTAAACAACTTTCATAATTAAAGATACAAGTGATACCTCATCCGCCTACAAACAAACACAAAACGCTATTAATGGGTGCAACTGTAATTGAAGGAAAGGATTTCATTATACTGGCTTTATTTTATTCTTGAACAGCCATAGACCAGCATGAAAAAAAGTGGTATTTGATCATGCATATCCATAGTCATATACCTTAAATTTTGTTAAAACTAGGCTGACTTCTGGTAGAACCAAAGTCATAAAGTCACACTAATGCTGTTAAAAATACCCTCATTCCCTATTTTCCTGTGCAATTGCTACCAGTAGCTTCMAAAGAACAAGGGAGGACAGGAAAGGCTGGAAAGAACAAAAGCTTTTTAGGGCAAAAAATACATTGGGAAGATACGTTTGAGCTCAAAGGTGGGGGAAATCTGCAAATTTTACTCGATCAAAGGGCAGACAAATTGGAATAGGGAGACAGAAAGCATTCTGCGGTGGCAGGGAGTAGAAGCCAAYCAGAAGGATTGACCACGCAGAGGCAGAGCCTGCCAGAGCAGGGCAGGGGGCTCGCACCAAATCCTGATTTGAAGCCGGGGTGAAACAGGCTGGTGCAGCGGGGAGGAGCAGGCGCTGCTGGAGCCCCCCGGGCAGCTGGGGCCACGGCCACGCCTGCCCGTAGAAGCCCCTAGCCCTCTGCCTCCCTCTGCCCTCAGTGCCGCAGGGAAATTAGTGCTTCAGTGCTTGATCATTCAAAACAAATGTTCCCCATCTTTTCAGAACAAATGTTGTCTGCATTAAGACAATTTAAATTTACTTGCAAACATTCCAAAGCTGGAATTTGTAATAAAAAATGCTGTTTAATCGTGGGAATTTTAGCTACTTACATTTGAACAAGTTATTGCAAAAATACCTTGTTTTAAATTACATAGATTCCTGAACTAGAACAAATAAAGAAGTCTACGGGGAAATACACCAGAATACGGACGACTAAAGCTGATGCACCTCCTGCACTAGTCACACAACCCAAACTAATTATTATTCATTAAATACTCTATTTATGCAGTAGTACTGTTGTAGCTGCTGAACTATTTATTCATAATACCAGTCACTAGGAGAATGAGGCCTTTAATTTGCACTTCCTTTTAARATGATTGAAAGTGATCGTTTTTATCTTTCATTATTGTAGGAAGCTAGAAATATGTCATAATATTATATATAAAAAAGAAAAATTGGATTTTTGTTTTTAAATCAACTCCTATATTAAAGAAAAATTCCATTATCCTCATTTTACACACTGTATTTCCAGAAAGCTGCAGAGAGCCCAGCAATTTGTAGAGAGAAAGAAGAGGTTGTCAGGATATGAAAGTCAAATAAAAACTATCAGGAAGAAATAATATCTTTTTAAATGCTAGKATTTTACATCAAAAAATGAATACTATTCCCCTCATTGTGGAATAAGCAGTAAACTATAAACATAGACAAGAAAATCTGCCATTTGGGAAGCCACAGCAGAGAGTTCTGTGACCACTCACTTATGGCCTAGGTCTGACTTTGTTTATATAGATTAATCTCACTATAACGCTACCAATTTTGACAAGGCATTCTTATTTTATTAGTATTATATTCCAATATCAAGTATGTTGGACATCTTTTTATTTACAAATAAGTTCTAGCGCTTTTCTGTAGACCTCCTGCATTATTTCTTTATCAAAATATTTGAAAGCCCTTCCTGTGTATTATCTGAATGAGTGGCCCATCAGAGTTCGGTATAAACATCTGTGGACAGAAATTGGCAGTGAGCTTCTCAATTGCTTTCTAGATAGTAGCCCTTGAAGTTTGTCTGAAATACACAGCTGAGATGGTTCAACCCTGAGAAGCAAATGGCGTTTAGCTGTAAATCGAGGGGCTAGAACTCTTAACAGGCAGAGCTGGCCTCCTTTCTAACTACAATCATCCTCATGTCCTATACAGAAAGGAGCTACAGAAAAAAAAAAAAAAAAAAAAAAAAAAAAAAAAAAAANAAAAAAAAAAAAAAAACCAACCAACCAAACAAGAAATGCTCTTACTTTGTTTTGGTCCCCTTGTTATAAAGGATATTTTTAGAATTTAACCAATGATTTTTGAGTCAAGATGGGAGGAAAAAAAATGCTGACTATTCCTAGCTCCACAACAAAAAAGTTAAAAAGTAGAAGCAAGCACTTCATGCTTTAATATTCAAATTTTTAAAATGAGTTTCAATTAAAAAAAAATGTATAGAAAAACATGCAAAGACCATACCTTCATTTCAATAACTGTCTGAAGAGCTTTTGTCTTTGCTGGCTCAGGCTGTAGTTGGGTTCTTCTATGTAATTCCTGCGGAGGGACACGATAGAAATAAGCTTGGCGACTCATCTTGCCATTATTTTCTCTCATATGAATGTATCGCAGCAAATTAAAAGTCTGATGACTAGAAGCACACAACTCCAAATGCTACAGGTGCTTCCTTCTCTACTGTCCTGCGAGTATCACTGCAGTCCCTATCTTATATTACAGACAACTCTGCCAGCACATGCGCTATTTCTGAAACCACTATCAATAATTAATGTCAACTGTGACAAAGCCAGCAGTAATCCAACTACAGTGCTGCTGCTTCTGCCCAGACATCAAGTCATAATTTACTCAGTCATAATTTACTTATCCAAAAACTGCTAGGAGTCATTTAAAACCCCTTTCTGTAAGTTTCTTCTTTGTTTTTCCACTGATACCTGAAAYAAGCAATTTCAAGACATTTTATTTAAATTTGACATTTTAAGTACAATAATTAGATAGTGGGTTGATGCAGCACCCCCCACAGAATCTATCACAATTCAGCTTTCACAAGTGCACATTAGTTTTTCTGCAGCTGAAGACATAGGTAACAGAAAAATTGATTGCAATCATTAAATAAATATAATATGTAGAAGGCATTCAAGTCTCTCAGTCTTTAGGAAGAATAAAAGAATAAATACTAGTAGGAAAAAAAATAAAGTAAAAAGAAAAGTTTTCTTTTCATAAAACACTGAACCTGTATCTTATACTGAGGTATTTCAGTTTAAAAAAATGCTGGGGGGAGTGATATCTACTGTTCTACAGAGAACTGGCATGATTCATCATCATAATTTAAAAGTTTGATGAAGCTTCTACATMTCCCACAACCCGTCTAGGCAGTTTATTAGAAAGCAAAACCAAAAAGGGGCAGATTTAAACAAATTTGCCTCAAAAGCACATAGTYCCATTGCACAGGTCTTTCTCACTCTGCTACACCCAAATATATAGATCCACGTTTGACCTAACTACAAAAAACCTAGCGATTCCTGCTAGGCTGCAAAGCTGGACCGATTCACTGGAACAACACAGTGTACACATCTTCCAAATATGTTTCCCTCACATCAYCCTTACCAATTCAAAAAGAACATCATTTAAAATGGTAATACTGTCAAGGTCCTAATAGGTCTTTRTCTCACAGTCCTCTGAGTGAACAATGTACAGACACCCACAATCACAGTTATAATTAACAGGGTTGATGCACATTTCAYGTTTTATTCTGTTACCCTCAGTCTACCACAGCACATTCAGGATCTTATCTATTTGATAACATGCAGGCTTAAAATTCATAATATTTGTTGTTCGTCAACAAGCACAAGCATAGTGAAACCTGTTCTATAAAGACTAGACAGTAAAGCAATTCTGGATATGATGTTAAAATCAATAACCCAACATCTTTACAAAAAYATATCCAGGTTATTTTGCGGCTTCTGAATAAGAGGCAATTTCTGTATGTTTCATTTACGAACACAGTCTGCTTAATCTGCAACAACTAAAAGACTACATGAGAAGATGCCAATTTTGGCAATAACACATGTAATTTAAATTCTCCTGGAAAAGGAAAAGATTTATAATAAGCTTTTTCAAGCAAAGGTTGAAAAGACATACATTATATCTACTTTTTTTTTCCTCTGTTGTATTCTTAGTCCCACTACTCTGGCAGGGGAAGCAGCTCTGTGAGACAGTAACTCATGATCTCACAACGATCTATATTTACAGGTCAAAAAAATACTCCTACCATATTCAAAGTTAAATATTCTCCAAATCCTAGGTCTTGCAATCAAAAAATAATTTMATGCAAAAAGCAAATGATAAATGTAGCATGTGACATGACATAATATCAACACGTCTATCCAAAAATTGTCATGTTTGGCAAAATGCCATGCATTTTCAGTTAAAAAGAAAGCAGCTTTCCATAGCTGCCACGGAAAATCCTATATATGTTGAATTTGAGGTCTATGCTTACAAGCTAAGTATTCAAGATATGGTCAAATAACGGATAAACTTAGACCACCAAGTTCATACAAATCAGTTTGGTCTCATTTTTTAAACTGTGCTCATGCCAACATTTTGGACCATGACAAATTTCATTATTTTTACAGGGGCTAGCAGTGATACTCTAGTCCATGACTGAAGCTATCAAGAACCCTGGTAATATAAAATACATCATTATTATTATGAAGATGAAGAAGAAAGAATTATATGCAAAAGGCAGGACTATGTGTATTTTCCCCACTCCGCAGTTTCCATAAAGTGGATGCACAAAAATATAAACAGCTAAATACATTGTTAAAACAGACTATTTAGAAGTAGCCTATCAACAAATTTTTTTGCTAAAACCAAATTACTGTCTAGAAGCATCAGATAGGTGCAATCATTAAAATACATATGTAAAGTTAAGTAGACTTGTACGTTTAAATATATATCAAATATCTATGTGTATATATATGTTTAAAATTTCTCTTTAAGATTTGACAACAGTATTATAATTTTATATTGCACTTTTATTAAAACACAATACYCCAATGGTCCCTTGTCCTTGCTTTTTTGTTGTTATTTTTTGCACTTATAACTAATTATCCATACGACCAAAAAAAAAACCCAAACAAACAAACAAACAAAAAAAACACTTTGGAGAGATTTCTTCACCTGTATGGAGAAAACCACCAGATCTCAATCACCCTCTGATTGAGATTGCAGGCAACCAGAAGTGAAACAAGTACATTCACTAAGCAAACAGCTCAAGAAACAAGTGCATGTCATAGGTTTGTCATACAGTTCTCCTACGAAAGTCATGGAAAAATACTTGGCCAGTTATTCCACTATCTGATCAGCAAAAATTACAACTAATTCTAAGTCCAGACTTTGCTCCCCAAGGCCACATAAAGTGAGCTAGAATATAAACAGGATTCCATGCATTACCCAGGGAGACAAACCAGAGTTTCCACCCCCTTAGCCAAAGACGAATAGACTGCCACAGATGAGCGCTCCTAGATGTCTATCACAGCGCACAGCCTTGCCTCATATTGCTCTTCCTGTTTGCTTTATGAATCAAGCTGATGCTGGCTGACTTAAAAGCTTTTCTTCTCTATCACTGATGGTAAAAAGCAGCAGACTTTGAGATTCTGGAGAAGATCAGAAAATGACTCCCACTTTATTATTTTGTGTGGGTTTTCCTCCAATCAGATTCAAATGTTCAGAGATTCCTGTAAGACTGAAATGTTGAATTATGTTGTTCTATGTATGCTTTTTTCTTTTCTGGGGTGGGGGGCAGGGGGAAACTGATTTTAAGTGTAAAATTTTGGTATCACTTTATGTGCAAGACACACTATATTCATCGTTTTACTATCTCATGTCATCTGGAGAGTTTCGAATTTGCCTCAACTGCAAGAGATATCCCAATCACTTTCTGAAGTCATTATAGCCTAAAGAAACCAGATTTTTAATCTATTACATCATCTTTGGAGTGATACTGCTTGTCTTTCTAATTTCTTTTATTTAAAAGAACTGGAAGCCTTTTTTTTTTTTTTTAAAGAAAAAAGCATATTAAACTATAGTTTCTTTTAGACTAATCCGTATTTAATGGAATGCTTTATACTTATTTCCATGGTAGAGCACTTGTGTTATCAACCATTAAGATCCACACTACCAATCTCTCAGTAGTTAGTTAAATTATACCTTCATTATATACAATATCTGTATCACTGCAATCACTAGTACTTCTTAYTAATCACTTTGTACATATAAATTAAGTAGAATTCTGCATAATCAGATGTAGCATAACACATTATTAAACACTGGTATTTTGCGATAATGGTTAGTTGTCAAGGTGACTAATGCACCCACCCAAAATTGACAGGTAATCAGTTCTCACATTCACTGAGGTTTTTGACTTACTCCAATATTCTTAACTTTTAGAGCTAAATAAGACATAAACCAAAACCAGCAGCTGCCTTCTCCTAAGCTTTAGGATTTAAATCAGCAGTATTCTAACWTTTCGATCAATTATTTAACTAAAAGCACAGTAAGTTACTTAAAACRTCTAAATGCAGTATTTCTTGAACCAAAAATACGATTACAAATACCAATCAAACTCATTTCAACCAGAATGCTACAAAAATGTAGCATAAGAGAATTAATTTATTTGTAAACATGTAACTTCTCTTTCTTGTTTCCTCTTCCCATTGCTCAGGTAAATGTGAATTTTGCTGAATGTGAAAAAACACAGACATAAGTTGCAGGAATCAGATGCCACCAACAAACTTAGATGACACATACACCMATACTCCAGCACAGCAGATAAGTCTAGCAATAATCTCAGAGGCCTCTGTGCTCTTGACTGGTTCTGACATCACTTCTTGCCTAAATTAGGCAACACAGGTGTGTGGAGAAGGGTAGAAAGAGAGAGGAAGAGTTTTCAGGCAAGGCCAGACCTCTGTGTTGTACCGCTATCCAAAACAGGTTTTTTCATCCTCTATCCACATAGTCCTAAACTCAAGCATAAAACAAGGGCTTATGAAATGCTTTACTTACATGCTGAAGTACATACATCAAGGGGAGGGAAAAAAATGAACATTAAGAAACTCAGCTTTTCTTTGATTTGTATATCAAAAACACCTTCAAACAACCACATGTGTTCTCATATTGGAAGAGTGTCCTCTGGCAAGAGACCACATACAAAAAGTTTTAACTGAGAAGATTTGTGAAAGGAACTTGAAATGCATGTGGGACAATTTAGTTTCTAATTGAAAACACATAAAACATTTCCTGAAAGGAGCTACTGAAGCTCTACTTTCCCCATGATTTTTGACAATTTATTTCTTTTCTTTGTAAAACAGCTAGCATGTCTAGAGAATTATTTCTTTTTTGTTCATGACTTTTTAATCTGTTTCCCCTTAATAAAATTATTTCTTACAACTACGGAGGGAAATGCTATTGCTTCACAAATACCTTTAGATAGAGAAACAGGACTATTTTTTTTCAACTTTTCGCTTTGCTTCTTTTTGCTTCTTCTTCTCTGTATAAACATAGTTTGACAATACTGAAGGTGAAACTGTAGCATAAAAACTGCGTCATTTTCTCCCAGAAGGAGGTACAGGCTACAAAGCTCTGTCCAAGTCAAACACCAACATCAACAGAAAAAGTCCAACTTTTGTAGCCTGCCTTCATGTATTTCTGTCACATGTGCCTTGACACACCTGAGTTCAGTGTGACTATACTAAAATTTGTTTACAAGTTACACACAGCAACATCTGGATTCAAAAAGAAATAACATGGCCAACAGCTGGCACAACGTGTTTTTATTAAATGCAGCCTGCAGCCCATACTGTATCTGTGCCTGGTTCCTTTGTTCTTTCTGGAGATGTAAATGCACATTCTCCTCCCCTCTCTGTCTACACCCTTTTTCCACTCCCTCACCTCTCCACAAGTCTCTGGTTTTCAACTGAATGATCTCTTACTTTTCTGAGACACAGAAGAAAGAGAAGATTGACAAAGAATTCGYTGTCTCAGGCACATGGGTGTTTTATAGTTAATAGCTTACACTTACCTAGATTTTTATATTTTTTATATATAAAAAACACTTTGTATTGTCTAACTGATAAAATAAATCTTTGTGTAACTCGTTTCTTTAGATCAGTTCAGCTTTTAAAATTATACTTGTCACACCTACAGACCTATACCTATTTTATAATGCACACATTCAACTTTTAGATCTTAATTATTTCAAATTATGAAGTGTAGTGAAACAGACACAAATAAATGTTAAAGAAAATAATTAGGGTTATGAATAGAAAGTACTAAAACTTAGAAGAAATTTACAATATAACATTTTAAAATCCTATTGAGGTTTTTTGCCTCATTACCAGTGAGATGCCAAGTCGTTGCTGAAGCACCTAAGCCAAAAAATTGCTGCTATATTGCACTTGCACAGAGAGCTTTTGTAATGAAATTTGATGACTCATCATGAAATTTTAATTGATGAACAGAAGGAAATAATACTACAACATCAGTAGGGAAAGAGAAACAACATCAAACACCACTGCCGTTATGCATTTCTTCTCTGCCTACTACTAGTTATRTTTGCATCATCTCCAGCGTGTCACTTCAAACGACATAAATATTTTACTAAGGTGAGAGATACCAACCAACATGAGGATTTTCTAGTACCACAAAACAAATTTTATAAGCCCAGTGATTTTTTTTTTTAACTCCCCTAATTAATTGTAATTATGTAATAGACTTGCAACAAAATACCATTCCAAAAAAGCTTTTCAGTTCATTAAATGTAAACAATTGCAACTTCAAGTCTCTCAGGTTGCATTTGGTAATGTTTAGTCACTAGACCTTTAATAAATTCATATTGCACATAGTCTAAAATAGGATAAAGTACAAATGACAAGTATGCAAATTCTTTTCAGGTAACAATACACAGGATAAACAAGTGTCAAAAACTAAAAGTTTAAGATGGCAGTAAAAGGTCTGCAATATTTGAAAGTATAGAAAAATGCATGGCCTTCAAAATTTTTACTATTAAAAACAACCCCCCAGTGATGAAATTAAAAACAGCATAATAAATAATTTTTAAGAGGATGGCAAGTAAGTGTTAGAGTTCCACCAATCTAGTTATTATTCTACTAAATATTAATTTTCCATAGCAAACAGAAGCAATATAAACACAGTCTATTCAAAACATTCTTTTCATGAGCTAAACACAGCCTTCGAATCATGAAACACACATCCTGCACCCCCGAGAGTGATTGCAAAGGGGAATCTGAGATTGACCCTCAGAATAACRGTAAAAAGGGCATCCTGGTGATCTCCCAATCTCTTCATGGGCTGTGGACATGTCTGTCACAGGCCTGAACACCCAGCATGGTGACTCATCAGCATCAGCCTCGGCAGCACCTAATCCATCGGCTTCCTCCCGTAAAGACAGGGCTGCGACTAACCAGGAAAGCTGGCACTATCAGAGCTTTGCTATCAAGTCACAACGTTAACCTGTGGCTCTCTACAGAGGGATGGCAGAGAAGGCTCCTCCTGCTTCACTAACACAAAATCTTCTGTATTTGGATTTCAGTATCCCAAAGTTGTGCATGTACTCTACATACAAAGAATATAATCTACTCAAGTCATTTCAATTAGTAAGTTCTTTCTCAGACATGTCTGTCTCAAACTAATTATATGCTAWCCAGTACCACCATTAATCAGAACACTTGTTTCCACAAATAAACCAAGCATATAAAAATACTTTCAGTATAAATGAGAAAAGGATATGCAATATATACTACTGCAGGTGAAACAGTAAATARAATCATGGAATTTATTTCTACATTCCAAATATATAAGAAAGACTATTTTCACACATCAGCCTCCAGTCTGACAGGGCAGTTTGCAAGCCCAGGGGCTGGCAGAGGACACCCTGGTGTTATCCTGGAGACCGGCACTTGCACAGTTTCGTAAGAGCCGCTACCTCTGGAAAGAGCCCGCTGCTAGGAACCGCCAGCTACAGCCACCACAAGAACAGATCTAAAACACTCCGATCTCTGCTTAATAATCAATCAAGGGCTGAGGAACACTTAAGTTCTATTTTGTTAATTAAAAAACAGCCTAAGAAAAATGGATAAGCATGTATAGATACGGAGGGAAGTACTTGTAAAACATTTTGCGCTTTTTAACACATTTTGCTCATTTATTACAACTTAGAGTAGAACATCAGTCTACATTTGAATTTGCTGCATTATTTTCTGCCAAATCTCCAGAAAGAAATTGAGTCAATCTTTTAGAAGATGAGATAACTCTATTTTACCATTAAATGTTATGTCCAGCTATTGCAACATAAATGCTAATATTACTAACTCACTGATTATCATTTTAACAAAAAAAAAAAGAATCCTCTTCTACAAGGCAGTAATAAAATAGAAAATAATCCCTTGCTCAAACATATTTATGATTTATCTATCCTTTAATAGTCAACTTTTCTTACAATACTTCCGTGTTAGGATTTAAACCTCTCTTAAGACTGACACTTCTCTCTAGGAATCTCATAACGTACAATGACTATTTTATTATTTTTCATACAATCTTAACACTTTACAATCCACACTTACTACAGATTGGAACATTGGAACTCTCTACAGCTCTCTCACTGGACTCTCGCCCATTTTCTGGGATCCTACATCTTACCACATAAACTCTATTCCGAAAAATCACTTATTTATATATCATGCAAGTTGATGGAATTCTCCTACAGAGATCTAAAACTCTTGGCATCAAATCCTTTTCAGAAAGAAATCCATASTCAGCATCTCAGCACGCATTCAGACCACCTTTCAAGGTTAATCTTCCGTCAGACACAACGTCTCTGAACCAAAGGATTGTGCCTCTCCTTATTTACATCGTTGCCGGTCAGGTGTAATACTCATACTAATTGGCATGATTCTAATGCAGAGTAATTGCAGGTGAAATCCCAGGCAAGTCCACARTTTCTAAAGTGTAACAGCGTGCTGGAAGAGATCACAAAGTATCTTACAGTCGCTTTGCTACATTTAGAAGCACTAAAAGCAAATAGCTATAATATTCCTATTCGGTAGCAAATGTATTTACAATAAAGTACTTATAAAAGTTAGGTCTCTTATATGCACTTGTCTCTTTTAGCACTGAAGACCTGTGTGAAGACCTCTATACCCTATCACCACAAGCAAGGTTTTAAAAGACTATGCCATTTTGAAAGTTGTGGAAAACGTTAGCACTGAAGTTTCTTTTCATTTGAAATAAAAGTATATTTAAAAGTAAATAAAAGTGTTTTAAATACATTTATTGTAAGATTTTCATCATATTGCAGTTTTTCATGTTAATATTTTCTTTAGAACAATTTACAACAAGAGAGAAAAAGTGCAAAATAATCCTCTTTAGCAGGCTTCTTCTCATCCTCCTATCTTCTGCATTTTCTAGGAGGAAACCAGTGGTACACTGGATGATCTCATCATATGGGTGATCTAAGGAAAAGAACRGTACAATGGTGCTTTAATATTTTTACAAAGCAATTAGAAAAGAGGACTGTTAGTCTATATTTTGTCTCATTAACACACCCCGTGCAATACTCAATACACAGCTGCTATACAGTCCTCATTTCAAATGGGAAGGAGTTAAGGAACTGTATTATTACCTGCCTCAATTTAGTCTTTCAAAGCTGAGGATCATCTATTTCTTTCTCTGACCCTTCTCTTATGCAATGCATTTCCTACCAGATGGTAAGAATCTGCAAGAAAAAAAAAAAAAAAAAAAAAAAGAACCCTAAATTGATTTTTTAGCTCATATCATTATGCGCCCCTTAAAACAAAAGATAAACAGAGAAACTGAAATAAAATGATAAAGTAAATTTATTTTAAAAATTAGAAAAAAAATCCAAAATGCATGCACAAATTGTTAATTTAGGGATGACAAAAATAAATATGAGGGTAACTGACAAACAATTCATTCACTATAGCACACTTACCACAGAAAGGCTTGCAGGACTTTGATAGTTGTAGTCACGACCAGTGCCCAGTGTTCACTGGATGAAGAGGGTCACTGTGAGGGCCCCCCGTTTAGCTCTTCTGCTACACCCTGATGTCCTCCCCAGCTGCAGCTGCTGTGTGCATACAGAATAATCCCTACATGCAGAATAAGCACCAACTTGTGCTTTTTCTCCTTTTTTTTTTTTCTTTTTGTTAATCATAACTGTCTTACAGAATTACAAATGGCTGAGTTAATTGGATGTTTTGCTAATAAAACACAGCAGAATTAGTTTCAAACGTTCACTTAATATTTTCTTTCCCTTTTCTACCTAAAGGAATGAGTGTGGAATCTAAATATCTGGGTTTTTTTGAGCAATATTGCTGTTATGTTTTTGCTTTCACAAGTAGAAGCATTTCAAAACAGTTCCTGGAAACTCTTTCAAGGATCATAGTTTTTCTGAGAGTGAAAATTCATTTGGATTGATTATTTACAATTAACAATATTTCAAAAGTTTGAATTGAAGAAMGCTCAGCACCCTGGGGTTTTACTTATACATTATCCCTTAATTTCTTGACTCTTATTGCTAGTTTTGGAAGCAGTTCCAATATACCTCAATGTCATAAACATTTTCAACCTTTACTCGATGTAGCTTTTTTCTGGTATCTAGTTACTGAAATACATATTCCCGAAAGTTGCACACAAGGAAACCTCCAAGCACAGTGTTTAAGCAAACATCACCAGAGATATGCGCAATTACCAACATGTAAATATAAATGTTTATAACCACATTTGGTAGTTCATCATTACTTACTTTTATCCATTTGCATTTTAAAAAGTTTGCTTAACCTACAGATATTAGTTGAAGGGAAAGCAAGCTCTGTACCTCTAAATTAGATTATGTCTTTGGGTCATTAAATTTGGTCTAGGTGCTTGAAAGTAGACCAGAACTTTCAGGCTTGAGCAAGCAAAGACACTGCCTGAATGTAAGGGATAAACAACACAGGGAGAGCAACTCATACGTAGGGGTACAAGGTAGCTATAAACTATCCAGGCTTAGAAAGGAGAGCAAATTATTTTCCAGCTGTGCAGCCTATATAAATAACCCCACAGGTTTCTCTTACTGCTTRCAAAGTTCTGTGACCCAGCAGAGCCAGAGAGGCTCAGGCCTGAAGGAAACAACCTGAATGTTCTCATGGCTGAGGGRAGGAAACAGGGAGGAGAGAACTAAAGAAACTCAAAGTATTTAAGCACACGAACCCTATTCAAATTGAGGAAAACTACACAAACTAAAGTTGTTGCACTGTTTTGGAGAGCTAAATCATAATGTTCAGATTCAGAACGYTTCTGTAATAAAGCTTTTGTGTATCAATATGAAAAACAAACTTTACATTCTATAAAGGCAATTTAGTCTTAATTTCTCTCAACATAATCTGGCAGATCATTTCTATAGAAAGAAAAAGTTAAATGGAGRAGGGCATTGATATTTAGAGAGTAAGACTTTCTAAGGTTTAGTAAGAATTTTTAATGTATGTACTTAGACACAGTACATTTACATGAAAACTTGCTTGCAGGGCCCAGAGCTTCACAGATATCAGAGACTTCTATCACTTCTCCCTGCACACATTCAGAAGTTCCTTTGCCAGCATCGAGCTTTGCAATCTCTTGCTCAAGTTTGAGATCACTCATTTAAAGAATGTTTTTGTCTTTCTCTTGTAATTCAGATTTTAAGTCCTTATCCCACTCTTTCCCTTATGGAAGGAAGCRGACATCTACCATGAATACCTCCTATAAGACTGAAAACCATGTTTCCCTTCTCCCAAAATCATCCTAAAATGATAGCATATCCCATCTTGAAAGCTCTTCTTTTAGCAAAAAAGACTTCAAATTCACAGGATCACAAGTCTCTGGACCAGGGTGGCCTCCTATGGGGATCCTGGGGAGTCCTGCTTCCCAGCCTACAAGGTTGCTTATCATCAACATCAATGCTCTTCTCCTGTGTCTCAAAAGAAACATGTGAATCCTGTACATTTTTCAAAAGGATGTGTGGGTCTGTCTGCCACAAATGCACCAAAATTACAAAGCCAGTAATGATTCAGGCTTAGATAAGAGCACGATTTACAATGTATACTCTGTTTCCCATGAGACTGCAGGCAGTTTTTCATTCCACTGCAGATCTGTTTTCAAGTGCATTGGTCTTTCCATGTGAACCACTTGGAAAACTTAAGCACCTAAACCAGGGCTTGTGTTCAACTGTTYTTAACACGAGGCATTTCTGCAGCCAACCTTCCCATGCTGGAGTTCCTCACTGGACCTCGCCACCAAACAAGCTGYGCAGTCACTTTAATTTTAAATAACGTGAATAAAACAAGTCTTTCTATGCAAAGATTATTCTTATCTCATTTCCATAGGAGTTTAATTTATTACATCCCTTGGAAAATACCAGGGAAAAGGCAAACATACAAACAAAAAAAATCAACCTATTGCTCATCCAAACTGCAAGTATTTCCATAGTAAATATTTCTATAGCATTCCTATAAATGCAGAACTGCTACCAGACTCTGGGAAGCTAGTGAGTTTTCACGCTAGTTATTTGGGAAAACTCTGAAGCTCTGTGCAGGAAGCATGAGCCACTTCAGAAGAGCTTTGAGGACGAAAGAGCTAGTGGTAAACTGAGTTGTCACAAAGATGGGGACTTTTTCTTACACCCCCCCCCCAACACACACACATAAAAGGTAGATTTTGCCCATTATTATATTCCTTAGTTTTGAGAGTTCTGCTTTAACAAGTTTTGTGCCTCTGTTCCAAAGTCTATCTTCATATTCTCATTGACAAATTACAAAGATGTTTTTGCTGAACGTACTAAACAGCACAATGAAAAGCTCAATAGGAATGAGGCATCCTGCACTCCTTGCCATCACTGACAAATTAACTTCTAATTGCAAGAATCAGGCAAGATATAAAGAGTGAAGGAGACACCTGTATTTTCATTTAAACATATGCAACCGTTCAGCTGCACTAGCCAGCTTGTTTTACAAAGCTAAGGGAGAGGAAGCTTTTATAAGAAACAGGTAAGAGACAAAAAGTGACACTAAAAATAYGCACCAAAGGCCACACAACACGGAGGTGCATCTCGCTCACAACTGCCATTCATGCAGCACAAACAACACAAAATGGGTGCCATTACAATGCAAAGCTTTCATTCAGACAGAGAAAAGTAAGATCCTCAAATGTATCAGGAAGCACGACTACTTTTTTAATGTACACTTCCCAAGAGAAACTGCAGGATCAATTACAAATAATAGAGTATTTATAGTAACTTAGATTGTATAAAATAAAACTATGTAATTTATGTAGGAACAAGGATGAATAAAATACGAGAATGTAACTGCAATAACACATAAGCTTGGCATGGTATAAAATGGGATTGGTAACAACATTCACATTCACACCTACTGAGAATAGTTGGATTAGCCCTTGATTCTCTTACTGCTTATAGAGACGAGCTTAATTCCCTTACTGCTTATATAGACCCAGATAYATACCCTTCTATACAAACTATAGATAACAGATTCAGAGAGGTTTGCAAGGTCTAAGAATTTTTATAAGAAAAGAAAACTTGCAAAMGAACATTTATTAGACATATTCAGAAAATCTTCATTGCTCTTCCAGGTAGGAAGTTTATCTATCTATATATTTTTAAGCAAAAAATGCTGTACTTTTACACAAATACAGGCAAAACTCACTGGACTTCAACAGTCCAGGCTCTAAAGCTATCTCATGCTGTCTTTATTTTCTGAATTTCATTTTCTGAATTTTGTTTTATTCAATATCCCTTAAGATTAACCCTAAGAARTTAAAGAATGTATCCTATTAAGTTCCCAATGACCTGAAATATCAGAGTCTGTTCTGTGGAGCCAAGCATAGCCTGGAAGCAAGTACAAATATCTTCTACTTTTCAGACCACACCACTGGCAAAATTGCCTAAAAACTGAGATTATTGAACATTCCAAGTTATGAATTTAAATTTTTGCTAGACTTTGTTAAGTAAAGTTGCAACAACAAGAACAGATTCATTCAAAGCATTTTCCTTCATCAGAAAGAACTACTGCATTTTTAATGCAAGTAATTTCCTACCAGAAACATTTAACAAAAAGCAGTCTGGGCAGTGCTCAGATTACAAGTGAATGTATTTTATACTTTAGCTTTTGCATTACCGTAACACTACATTATCTCACCTAATTAGATTTTTCCAAAACCTTTGGAAAAGGAACTTTCCACATGCTCTGGATGTTTGTTTATTGACTCAACAGAGTATACATGAACTAACCCATCTATTGTAGCAATAGGCATTATGGAAGAGCATTGCAGCCTAATGGGCTACAGAAAGAGATCTATAAAACCATCACACAAGGGATGCCTTAAACATATCAAACACCATAACATCTAGAGCTTTGAGAGATATTTCTCCCTCAAAAACAAAAGAGATTCTATGTTAATCATCAGGCCTTCAGATATTTTCTTTCATTAGCAATATGATCAAAATGTAAATAGTTACTACATTTTAAATTTTATTGTTAGAAGTTGCATATATGTTCTCCATTATTCTCTCCAAAATAACACCTTTTCCGATTCCTAAAGAAGTTTTGATTCCATGGATCTGACATAGCATATTCTTATTTATGAACTGTTTAGCATATGTCTCAATATAAATTGTGAGATATGACTTCATCTACAATTCTGAGTACCTAACTTTTGTGACAGTCTTAGGATCAGAAGAATAATAATAACAGAAAATCAAAATCACACAAGTGCATACTTGGAAAAGCTCTGTCTGAAATGACTGGCTCAGCAATGAAGAAAGCTGTGACAGAGCTAGCATAAAACCTCAGCTCTCCTAAGACACATATAACCCCTTTAATCCATCATACCACTATATCTTTTCTTATTCTGTTTTATGCAATTCATCTTCTTCCAGTTTCTAGAGCAAATGACAGAGGTTCTGCCAAAAAAAAAAAAAAAAAAAATTCACTAACTGACCCCACTATGGAGCAACTGAGGTCTCTCATTTCTTTTTTTCTTTGGCATGTGTCTTGTGGAAACATGGCATTATTCAATAAAGACAAAGACATTAAAGGTTCTACACAAAACCACAGTCTTTATACTTCCTAATTTCTCAATGCCTGATTCTATTCTTACAGTATTACTGTAGTGAAACAGAAAATCTTTCTTTAAAATACTTCTTTAATAGCTACTAGAAAAGAGAGTAGAGAGATGAAAGTAACAACAAAACAGTAAAAATAAAGAGAATTCTTCTAGAATGAAACAGGAAATTTACTAAGAATCTACCTGAACAATCTCTGAAAATTTCAGGGTTTTCCACTCTAAATTTCACAAACTGCAAGCACCTTCTCTTCCAAGTTCTTGCCAACTGTATTTCAGTCTTTTGATTGTCCCCATCGTGAGTGTTTAAGTGCTACAACTACTGTGGGGGACTCAGTATGGGGAATCAGTCTAGAATTAATACACCATCAGTTCACCCAAACACCCTCAGTATCATCTATTCAGCTCTCCAGATGCACTCCTGTTCTGCTAATGTCAGCATTAGCAAATGCCATTTGCTTATGTGCTAAGTGTCAGGAGCCTGTATTTTGCCARGCCATCTCTTCAAGTTGTAGCCTTAATGGGCAAGACTTTGCCTTCAGATATTTTCCCCTCTCCTACATTTTTATTACTTTTTCATTATTTAGCAAAAGTACATGGGCAGATATTCTAACAAGAAGTCAGCATCTACTAGTACAGCCTGTTTATATGTTACTTCAATACATATACCATATGTACCATTACCATATACCACTGGTAATATACCATTACCATAACACTTAAAGCATACTGGACAGACTTTCCCACACTAAAATGTCATAGAATTACTTGGTCATTAAACAAAAAACTTCAGTTACAATTAATTTTCCCATACATTAAGTCAGTGAGGATGAAAAGATTCATTCAAAGGTGCCCTAATTTCTTGTTCACCCGTTATGGCAGCACGACATCTAAAATATTCTTTATAAAGGGCATTTTCACAACAAAACAACACATTGCTTCCACTTATTATCTATAGAAAGTGTTGACACTTATGAAAATTAATGACATCTCATTATTTTCCTTCATCCAGGGTGAGCCATTAATTCAGTGTGTTTTCAGAAGAATCCAAGCCAGCCCCTGAAACATCCTAAGGGCTTTTCCTTTTACAGGTCCATTTTCTTCTTTAGCTTGCTATTTTGCAGGTTAGATGAGGCTGTCTTTGAGACGACAAGAGCTAAAATCCTAGGTCCAAAATGAACTTGCTAGCCAAGAGAAATACAAAATACCTCCTCTTTAATATTGTAACCTCATCTTGCAATTTTATCATTACAGTGAAACAAACTCACTATAGATCATACAGATCATCTGGTATGAATCCATTCTTTAAATGTGATGGATCTAATAGAGCAGTGAATATAGAAAACTTCTAAGACTTCTAAACATAGTTTCCATTCCTGGAAAGTTTGTTCATTCAAGGCAGTGCTGGAAGAAAACTACAAAAGCACAGCTCCACATCTGCAAAGCTTTCTCTCAGAGAATATGCAGAGTTTCATCATGTCATGTATATATATTGTCTTTCCTTCACAGCAAACATCATTTTTTTWAAATTTATTTTTTATTTATGCCAAGAAGCAATGTAATGCTTCARATCTTAAAGGCTGGAAGAAACAACTCAGACACTGAAAGCTCCAAAGAGACATAAAGGCAAAATCAGTGAAAAACAGAGACAATCTGCCATTAATTTATTTCTGAATGCAAAATAAGAACTMTATAAAGGAAACATTCCAATATATTTAAACAGAAATCTCTTTTTTCTGCCATTCATACAGTCTTTATTAAATATCTGAAGAAAAATATCTCCTGCAAATATAAACAAATGTATAAAGCCCATAATAAAAGCATAGGTGTTACAGTGTTCTTGGAATTAGGAACAAGAACTTACCAAGGAGGAGTAAATCAGACCTTGAACCTATACTGTAAAATAAAATGAAATGTTTGTTTAAAATATTAAACAGGACCTTTGTATGTTTTCATATGCTTTTTAATATATCATTTCACTTAGCATTCATACTGTGGGGGGGAAAAAAAAGTAATCGCCCAAAATGTTATGCAGATTCACCAAGAATATCAGTAATACTCCAAATAGGAATGCTATATACAGTTGATAATATCAACAGTGGACTATCATTTTTGTAAATTCTTTAAAACTTTAGCAAGATGTTGCTTTTAACTGCCATTTAGTTTCAAAGCTGCTCTGAGGAGCTGCATACTTAATACTAAATGTAAAGAATATCTTATTATATAAAAAATTACTTAAAATATAGGAAAAAGGAAGAACTCAGAATTACTAACAGCTGCATAGTCAGGAAGCTCACTTGAAAGCTTCACAACCCCGCTCCATACCTTAAAGTTACTTTGTTGGTGCTGTTCTTATTTGCATAAATAACGATGCAGCCATCATTCCCCAGTAATTGCTTCAGCTTGGGGGGTGGGAAATAACAGCAGCCCGTTAGGTGTGCCAGGCAGCCACACACAGCAGGCTGGCACATGCTTTACGCACCTGCAGCCACGGTGTAGCAGCTGGGACTCACTCTGCCCATCCACCCAGCTGCAGCTGTTTACAGCATCAAAGACACACGAGCAAGGACACCTTCCTTGCTGTGCTGCAGTGGCCAGGGAAGCTGGGAAACCCTTCTTTTTTTCAGTTGCTTGTCCTTATACAATTATACCTGTAAGTGAATCCCAAGCAGCATGTGGCAAACTCTTTTGGAAAGGGAAGTTCTGAATATGCTCAGGATCTAGCCAGACATACCTCAATACTGCCCAGAGCCAGGAAACTCGGAGCGAAGCATTACACGCTCGTGCACATGCTTAAAGTGGATTTTTTAGTCTCTCAATAGTACTGACAGGTTAGGGAAATAGCTTTTTTGCTACCCTGAAGTGACAAGGCTCTTCTAGTATCTAGGAGATGCCACATCATTTCTTTCTGATTTCGGCATGGCTCAGAGGAATGTGGTTTAGCCATGACCTGATCAAGTGTGGAACAGTTATCCTGTGCAGAAGTGCTGAGTGCAACTTGTTCAGGATCACATCATGATGGAATATAGTGGGGGACCAGGGTGGAATAAAAGAAAGAAGGTTGGCCAAAAAAATTAACCATTTCAGCCTCCTGGCTCATACTGTAATTGCAGAAGTAAACACACTTTCAAAGGGATGCGAGGCAAAGGCCTGGCAAATTGGAGTATTAAACTGAGATCTGTCAAAGGCTCAGGATGATGGTGTTTTGGGGTTCCCCCTCCCCTGGTGGGAAAAGCAACTGTCACACTTAAACTCTTTCATAAATCAAACTGACTGGCTTCAACAGTCTATTGAAGGGCTAGAAACACTCATGACTAACTAGTTCACAATACATACTGTTTATCTGGATGAAACGGTCAAATACATTTAGCTGTCGGAGGAGCAAATGTCATTGCTCAAACCACATAAAAATAAATCTTCCCACTCTGACAGAAGTAGCATTCCTGGTAGACTCCTCCTCCAAGTGACTTCATATGACTTTTCCATAGTAAATATCCAAAAAATAGATTACTGAATATGAGGAAAGATGACAAGGATATCAAATGCATCTCCCAGGCAGAAGCAAGAAATCTGACTTGAGAGAGTGTTGAACACAGCCACTGAGTCAACTGGGGAAAGCCAAAGAACTCGCCAGTACAGGCGATGGCAGYGGAACCGCTCCTTTAATCAGTTGGCAGAGCACAAGAGCGGCAGGGATAAGAACAAATATATTAGTTAAACTGCCCCCTGGCTCAGAAAAGCATCCCTTAGAAATCTCTGGCCAGCCATAGAGGCAAAACTCTGACATTCCTATCTGCAGTGAATCTACAGGACAACCCCCACAACTGGAAAATTAAATATATCAAGTTAGTTCTTCCGCTTCTCATCCTGGAAAATTTCCACTAAGGCTGTCAGCACATTTTAAATAACCAGTAAGCATATTGCTAATATAATTACATGACTTTGTATATACCAGTTCCAAACCCTGCTTGCTTCCATTCACAATTATGCAACTTATGCTTTCCCTTACTTGCTTATTTATGCAGTGCAAACTGTCATCCTGCCCAACAATGCTAGTAAGAGCAGATTGTAGGAAATATTCAAATATATTTTACATTTGCTAAAGCTCAGGAATGTTAAAGCGAAACAAAGATTCCTGTGGAGCTCAACCACCATAAAATCACAGACTGGGAATTCCCAGTCTGCTAATAATGTATTCATAATTTGTTTTCAAAGGAATAGGAGAGATTTTTAAACTTTATTTATATTTTTCCATCAGACAAAAGACACCCAGATGTTCTGGGGGATTTAAATAATATTTTTAGACTTTGCTGAAATGCAAATTGAATTTCTGAAGAAATGGCAAATAAATCAAAGTCTAAGTTTTACATGTGGTACCAGACTTCCAACTACATATGACTTCAGAAAACAGAGAGAAGAAATCCCTGATGCTCCATGATCAAAGTAGCCCTGATTTGGAAATCTTCCAGTTCTCTCCTACAATCGTAGAGTCCACCATTGTTTTGATAAACTGCCATCTGAGTTGGTGTTAAAATGGGCTTTTACGATATAGACACACATACACACACACACATATGTGTGTGTGTGTGTGTATATATATATATAAGAAAAATGCACAAGAGAAGAAGTTTATCTGTTCCCAATCTCTTAGTAAAATTTCCTTTTTTTTTTTTTTTTTAAATGGTCAATCAGCCTGTGCCTTGATGGTGCAGATGGGATGTAAGTACTGCCAAGACCACTGTAAGCACCCACAATACCGTTGAGAGGCTGAAAGGTAACACTACATTGACAATGGTTTCTGAGACTTGTTATCACAGAAAATCTTTTGCCTGCCAGATGTACTCCTATGTGAAAATATGCTTTTTTCAAGTTGAGAGATGAAAACAGCTTTCTTCAAAATAGTCAAGAATAATTGAGAACAAACTGGTTGTTCTGATTCTGCAACATGTGCAGGTGTTCAGTCAATCAATGGTCTCAGGCAAACCATCTTTTTTTTGCTAGGAATAAAGTTATCTGCAATAAAAATCCTTCTTGCTGTGCAACAATGATACACAGCACACGAACAGGAGAGAGATTCCACTTGCTCTGTGACAAAGTGTTCCTGAGAGTGCTCTATAAAAAGAAAAAAGTGGCGGAATGTATGTGCTACTGTCCAACAAAAAAAGGCCAAAAMCAAAATCCATCTATATCTACTTAGATCTTCAACATGGGCTTGTTACCCATTATGTTATTAGTTCAAGGTACAAAAACTTCTACGGGTATCTTTTATGTTAGAATAAGGTGAAAAAAGTCACAGCACTTATCTGGTGATCTGGTGATTCCCTAGGATGCTGTAATTTTTTTTTACTGTATTGTATCAAAATAGATGCTTAACAGATGACAAGAAAGGCAACAGCAGCTCATCTATCTGACATGTCCACAATCACATGTAAAATGTAAAAAGTTGAAATATTCAGACTTGGAAAAGATGAGAAAATTGATCACAAACAAGATGTAATTCACAAAACATTTAGTTTACAGCCTGCTATGACATCTTTGTAAAAAGTGYCCTGCTATTGCCATTAAAAGAAGGTATTCCTTCTAATTCATTATATCATTGTAAAATGAGCAACCAAAATAACTGAGAAGGATCAACTGTGAAAGACATGCAAGGTGAATAAAAATGAATCCTCATTCAAGGGTGCCATCTAGTGACCATATCTATATATGTGTATGTAGTTTATATGTATTTTATATATATATATACACACTTTTTTTTTACACGAATGATTTGAACAGATAGTCACATACTAATTTTTGATTAAATCATTTTTCCATATTTCTTGGAGAAGATATTACATTTGAAACCACAGAACGACAAAGCTTCTCTCTTCTGTCCAACAGGTTACACTTACTGCAGCTTGACAAAGTAAGAACACAAAATAACACCACTTTTTTCCAATATTTTCAGGTAAATACTAGATCTTTCATATTCACCATCTGAATACCATTGCTTCTGTTAGTAAGCTTTAAAAAAAATTGTCAAATGAACAAAGCAGAATCATAATCAACTTACCACTTTCCTAATTTTGCTGAAAATAAAACACTGAAGATACCATAAAAGATTTTGATTTCATGTCAACCTTTTGGATCACAGAAATACAYAAGAGTATTAGCAGAAAATTTCCTGCAAATATAAATATTTAAGGAGAAGTGTGTGAAGCACAGTCCCTTTAATAACCTACACTTCTACTTTAGCAAGGACTACCCTCATTTGAAACACCTGTGCAATAAATGCTTGTTTGAAAGGAATTAGCAMTCAGATTACCAGCACAGCTGAGCAACAGCGTCATTAGAACTTTGTTACTAGAGCAAGACAGTGGCCAGAATTCAGCAACCTCCACTAAGAAGAACCTCCTTGCAATTACCAACCAGAGTAGCAGCAAACTGGGCAGACATTTTGCTCTATGTCAACTCCTGGATTAAWTTTCTTCTCCTGAATTCTATCGCTAGAACTTAGACTATGTGCAAAATTTTGCAATATAATCAGTATATAGGAATGCAAACTTTGTATAAAAAAATAAGTTCAAGAAGAGCAAAACAATAAGAGCAAAACAATAACTAAGTATATCCCTTACATTACCTCAGCCTACAGAGTGGGAAGCACTACAGTTTTTACTTTACAGACCTTAGGAATAAAGTGCTTTTATGGGAATTTGAGAAGGATGTTTGATTCACACTTCCTTTCTTGGATCATATATATTTTTTATTTATTGCTTTATTTACTCCAACCAGAACAACATCCTGAAAAGCAATCAAAAGACTTTTTCATGCAAATATGTTGACTTACCACCAAGTACACATGCTCTGCTAAGCAGAGATAAGACAAGCAGCTAAAGATGCCAGTTTCATCCGCAGAAAAGCTACCTCCTCCTGCTCTGTGTAACTAAGCAGTTGTACTTGTTACAGGTCAGGACTCATTCATTCATTTAAACCTAATCCTATTCACCTTAAATCACTCAGCTAACCCCATTGACCTCATTTGGATGACTCATGGAAAAAACACAAATACTGAGGATTGCATCCTTGATATTTTCAGGTATATCACCAGGATTGATTCACGTGGGTCATCAGGATTCTAACCCATATCTTTATGTTGAAATAGAATATGCTTATATTCATTGCCAAATTTTGTATTTGCAAATTGATGTATTCTCCAAGAGTGCTGTATTCATASCAGATTATTAGGGTCAAGCCATCAAGAGAAATATTGACCTTTTTTAACATTATCTCATTAGACCATAAGCAGTTCTATAAAGTTAGTATATGACTTGTTAGTAATTAGCTACCTGCGAAAATCCTGTCCCCACTGGATCAGTGGCTGTATATATTCTATGAAGCAGGCAAAACATCAACAAGGTTTCATCTCTTKAAATTCAAAATCTTGTCTGATTAAGTGGTTCAAACTAGCATTCACTCTTCACATTCCACTTCCAAACTTAATTGCAGGTAAAACTTTTTGGAGTTTGCATAATTAGCCATATTTACTACCTATAGCACTTTCCACTGCTATTATCAAGCTAGGCCAGGCAAATACCAAAGGCAAAATTCACTTTACTGCATAGAGTTTGAGGAAGGACATACCACAGTAAACAGAAAGCAGCATATCCTTTTCAGGGGACTGCATTTTAAAGAAGCCATAAAATACATTTTCTTCTCCTGGCTTTACACTCATGCACACAGTGTAAAATATAGATTGGTTGGTAAAAGTAGATAGATAAAAATATATCATCCTTGCTTGGTGGCAGATTAGCCCCCTGCAGTTTCCATGAAGCCAGCCTTGCATGACTTCAGACACCTGGCTATTTCATCTTAATGAAAGCCTGCTTGACTCATAACACAAATCTTGCTAACACTATTTACAATGAGCCATGTATACACTAAAACAATCTTAAGTAGTTTGGTGTTTTGTTATGACTTTTTTAAATCTTCAATGATACTTCTTTTACCTTTATTTATTTATTTTCCTCGTAAACTATCTGACTACCATAACACCAGGATCAACTGATTAGCAGGTAAGGCTTTTATCAGGTGAGAGTTTTTTAGGTGTTACATTTTGCAGAGGAACTAAGGAGATGAATAATTTCTCTCAATCAGTATGCAGTAGCCAAGCCTTTGTTTTTTTTTAAATTACCACTCTAAGAAATCTTAGCCCCAGATTAAATGATGGGAACAGGATTATAAAATGAAACCTCCTAAAATAAAAAAAAAATACTGAAAATAGCATGTAATATGAACAAAGGATTTTCATCATTTCAAACATAATATCATCTTAGGAAAAAAAAAAAGTGAACTGTCATAATTCCTGCAACAGCTGGATTAAAAATCTGGAGCTCACCATTTCACTGGCTTTGTAACAATACAGGATTTCCAGTGGACAAACAATGCTATTACAGCATCCCAATCACATCCTGGATTGTGCTATGACATTTATATAACCAGATGATATTGCTTTACCCACATTGGGGTCTCATAGTCAATTGAACTCAGAATGAAAGAGCCTTCTTGAAATCATTTGATTCAACCTTGTGCTCAAAGCACAGCTAACTTCAGTTAGATGAGAGTGTTCAGGGCCTTTGCCAATCCTATTTTAAATATCCCAAGAATGGAGGTTCCTCAATATCTTCAGCAACCCCTTCCTATGCGTATGTGTCTTTGTGGTTATGTCTTCTGAGGTTGAACATATTCAAATTCAAGCCTAACAACCTGCCTTCCTCCCCTCACATTTGGCTGTTATTCTATGGAAAGACACTGTTATGTCAAAACTGGGAGTCACAGAAGTGAGTTAAGTAAGCTATTGGCACTCATATGAAGAGTGTGAAAAACGGAGAATAAATCTCATTGTAGCAAGCAGTGATGAAGTTTTTGCCAGAGACAAGCAGCAGCATGATCACAGAACAGAGACTTAAAAAGATAACAGAGTGAAGATGAAAGAAAGAAAACTATTACGGAAAACAAATGGGRGTTAGAAGGGATCATTTTTCTCTGCTTTGTTATTGGCTAGTCTCTAAGATGCTTATGTGTACCCTGCAACTCCCCAAACATGTGGGAACTGGGAAAACAGCCCTGCAGAGATATTATTTCCACATCTGGGGATGATATTAATTTTACAGCAAATCAAGACAGTCCCCAAATTACCTTCTAAAGGATGCACCTTCGTGGAATGCTGGCAGAGCCAGCACATTTATCACCTCCACATATTGGGAGGTATAAAAACAGCTTATTTGCAGATCACCGATTTCTCTGTCTCCACCTAGGATAATTTCTTTACTTACTACTCCAAAACATTTAATTCAGTTTCAAGCTGACAGTTTTCTTATATTCTAGGTTCCAAACCAGTGGTTATGTTAGCTTGAAGAGCAAGTGTGTCTTTAAAGAACGGGATTCCTACATGAAGAAAGCTTTCTAATTCRCTGCATGGTCTTATAAAAACATTTGCAACCAAGCACACTGGCAAGAATATCATGGGGCATAACAAAATCTGAATGTGCTATGTTAGAAGCAATTACTGCTCTCCAGAGCATAATCAGGTTCGGTCTACTTTTTCATGTCTGGACCGACTGCCAACATTGCAAAGTCCTCCTGTGTACTTAAGAGGTCACCTAAAACACAAACATAATACTCTTGATATTTTCGCAGAAAGTAATTGTCTTAATGAGGGTCTTTGCTACAAGTTATTTAAAGGCAAAAAGTTAAAAATTATATGCAAAAAAAAAAAAGGGAAGTTGAAAACTCTTGCTTCAATTCTTTTAAACAGAAAATGCTCCTATAACAACTGATTAGATTAATATTTTAAGCCAAGCCAGAGGGAATAAAAGGAAAGAGGCACTAATGAGCCTAATAAAGAGGTTCAGTCTAGAATGGTTGTTAATCTATATAACCAACTTTAGGGAAGAATGTTTGGTGTCGATAAAGCATTTCCTTAGTAAATTACTACTGGCTCCAGTGGAAGACATTTACAGTAAACACCAAAAGTCTGCAAGGCATCTGTTCTGTTCACAGTGGAAGAAGGAACTTTGCTCCATTAATAACTTTTAAAACATGCAATAACTAATTCATGATGGCAGTTCAAGTCCTATCAGCAACCTTCATTATTTCACCAAGCTGAGTTCAAACATAGAGCAAGTTTTGAAAAATCCTTCGAAGTTTAAAAGTATACTCTAAATTACAATAAAGAAGTTATGTTCTTCTTCTTTCTACTAAACATAAAAAGCTGCAGCTTCAAACCATGTGCAACAATGTTATTTTACGAATACATGCAAGATAAGAGTTAAATTGTGTATATAAAATCCTATATGATCTCAGATTCCATTTTAGTGAAATTGTATGCTCTGTAGAGAGGGTGTGTATAGTATATGTGTATGCAACCATAATAAAAAATACTTGCTGGAATTTTAACTTTTGACTTTACTAGAGATTTAGTAGGACTTTGCCTAAGGCAAGTTTTTAATAGCAATAATAAAAAAATACTTAATAGTACTTAGGGTAAATAATGTGTGTTCACTACATTAAAAAAAAAAAAAAAGAAAAAAAGTAAAACCAGACATCTGTGCTAGATTTCCACATGATAAAACCACAATATTACCTATAGAACCTACTAGTGGAAAAAAAAAAATATTTAAAATTCTAGAAAAGAGATGCAATAACTAGTCTATGAATTGTAAGGCAGGGATTTTGCCTTCAATGATAGGAATGCATGCTTAACGATCTTTATGCTACTTAATTGTGAATGTAAAGCACACCATCGTATGAAAATACAGCTTCAAGATAGATTTTTAACTATAACGTGCTTACAAGGAGATTCCCAGGCCTAAGAATGTTTTCTTTTTCTTTTTTCTTCCATTTATTTACAAAGATGACACAGTGCCTCACAGAATACAACATTTTCAGAGCAACCACTGCACCATTTTCTCCAAGAAAATATCACAGAAATTCCTCTACTATTGAAAAATATTAACAAAAAGAATTATATATTTAAATTGCTAAATACAAGGAAAGGAATCCATATACATTTTACCAAATCTATAATTATCTCAAAAATTAGTTTTACATAGCCAATATTTCAAAATACATTTATTTTAATGAATCCTAACTACACTGACATTCTTTGCCAATCCTAACAGAGGAGTAGGATTCCAGCTCCAGCTGAACTCTCTGAGCTTTCTTCCCTGTATACACAAGCTTTTACTCATGCCAAAGGAGTAACCCTCCCCACTTATCCTCAACTCCTAGTTACCCAAAAGGTGCATTTTTACATAATCTGTCACAGATGTTTCTGCTCATCCTGTAGCATAAAACACAAAAGTTGAGCAAAGGTTTACATGACTCTTATTAAACCTTGAAAGGTCACCAGGATGCAACACCAACAGGAACTCCAGCACACCCTATTCTACACTTGTAATGCTCCAGAGTGATGATGACCTCTTATCTACAACATATACATGAAGCGAAAAGAATTTTTATTCCTGCACCCCTGCAGGTAAGCAGTGGGAGCTCTGCAACACACAATTAATTCAACATAAATACCAGGCAAATCTGCATAGCCTAAAAGTAGCAGGAGGATCTCCTTTCAGCCTTAGCAATAAATTGGATGCCCAAGGACCTTCCTTAGAAGCTTACATTTTATCTGCTCCATTTACTTTTATTTCTTTCACTGTTTTTGCAAGGCCATTGCAGAACTTCACTAGGCTTCCTAGGCTTTGAACTTCGTGTCCAACAAATTTCCAAATTCAGATTTAGAAAGTTTAGTGATACTGCTGCTATAGGTCAGATAAAGACAGTTAAAGAACAAAAGCCATCCATTGTTAAAATGAATAGCATGTACCACTCTGAGAATAGCAGATCTAAAACTAGAAACACTACTGCTAACTTACAGAACTTCACTTAGCAGTGTCCTTATCACAGACTCAGGATCATTAATCCTTTATGCAACTCCTTTCAGGATACATGAACTTTCAAACTTCATTAAGAAGTCATGGCACCAGTTACTGAGAGTTCTGCCTGAGAACAGAGTCAGGACACACACCTTTGTAAGAAAAAGATATGTATACAACAAAATTTACTCAAACTCAAATGTATAAAGCAAATTCTCCAGAGGTTGCAAACTTCTGATGGGCACCAGATATCACTCAGTTCTCAATACATATCTTTGCTTACTGGAAAAAAGAAAACTAAACTAAATCTTTCATTCAGGTTGAAAAATTCTCTTCCAACAACCAAGTAATTGTAATTAAAACCAAAATTACTCCACCGCAAAGAAAAGGTATCTTGTTCACATTTTGTAGGAATGAATAGCTATTCTTAGTCTCTGGCCTCCCTACCAACAGTGATACACAACTGTCTGCTGAAAGTTTCCCATGCTCTTGTACTAATTTTGTTCATGTTTTGACCCACCAAGCAAATGGGTGTTTTGTTACATCCAAAGTACAGACTCTCATGTTCCTGAACTTGTAACGAACAAACTTGTTTGCCCTTATTCCCCATACAGTGGGCAGCTTGAACTCAGTCTGCCTGGAATTTTTGCTCCTGTTAACAGGAAGCAATAAGGTGCTTCTGAGGAAGACCTAGGCTCTCATACTTGCCTAGCACCAGTCACATGATAAGGCTGATGGACTACAGAGATGCAGAGGAACAGATGGGCTTGGCACATAGACTAAATTTTCTTTCAGTTGTATTAATCCAATTGTCTGAAATCCAGTCCCAAAGATCCATCAGCAGAAGTAGCATGGGCAGCTGGTAAGGGTGGGCTTGAGGCCAAATTAAGCATCTTTCAAAATACAGTGTAGCCATTACCCAAACATTGTGATATTTGGTGGTATATTTAACAAAAAAGTTGGGGCACCACAAAAAAGTACACTAGCAATATACAAGGGCTTTTCTGTATGTGCGTACAGATAGTAAAACATTTTGCAATGGTCATTTCAAACACAAGGGTATAAAAAGAAATACAAAAATAGCCTGCAGTCAAGGCTATTTAGTTTGCAACAGTAGCAGCTGTTAATTCTCTTTGGTAGTTCCAATCATCTTGATTTGATGAAATACAAAGAATTCAGAAAGTACACAAAGCAACACTCTCAAAGACAGTAAACCCCTAACGACACCAAATTACTTCTCTTATTTCTATATCTGCTTTCAAAGGTCATTTAATCTTGATGTGTCTTTCTTCTGGAAGGAAAACGAACTCTGTTTTGTTTTTTAAAGAGAAATGAAAGAAGAAAAAAACAGTATTCAAACACACCAAAAAAATACTTCCAAGTACTTATAATTATAAGTAAATAAGATTAGTTAGTTTTCCTTACCTCTCTAAGATGTATGTTTTCCTTCTCCTTCTGGTCTAAAATTACTTCTAAATGATTAACCTGAGATTCAGCCTCTGCCATCCTCCGAGTTCTCTCATTGTCATCTTCCATTCCTTTGGATGGTAAACCTTTGCTTTGCAACATTTCCAAAAGCTTTTTTATTGATTCATCTCTAGCATTTAGCGTTTGCTTTTGTGTTTCAATCCTCAACTCCATTTCTTCCAGAGTTTTTCTCAACAGGAAGAGTTCCTTAGCCTGTCTATCATGTTCCGCTTGGAGTCTTCGAAAATTCTCCTCTGTGAGCTCAATGGTAAAATGCTCAGCTCCTCGGTTTCCACTTTCTTGTTGGAGAAGATGGTTAAGGTCTCTCTGGGTTCTAAGCTCATCCTGAAGTGCCTGGATTGTCATTTGCAAATGCTGCAATCAAAACAAACAAACAAACAAACATAAATTTAGGATCTGAATGTAGGATTTGTCTTTGATTAAACTTCCATGTTTTACTGTTACAAAAGTTCATTAGAATCAATGATGAAAGTATATCGAATGACCCTATAAAATAGCAAATGCACGTGACAATATCTGTAATGATTTTTTCAAGTGCTTCTATAAAATATAAACAAATGAAAGCAAACACGCACAAAACGCTCTTAGTAACAGATAAAATGATAAGTAAAGAAAGCAAACCAACCAACCCAAACACTAGCAGTGACACATCCATTAGCACACTCAATATGTGCCAACAAGGCTGAAAGACTCAGTATTCCATGTTTTCTAAATTATTTCATAGACTAAAAGACAATTCTGCCCTGCATGGTGCTCAACGGAACAGTTGGTTTATCAAGTTAACCAAATCACTCGCTTTAATTGAAAAGGGGGAGGTRAGAGGAGGTGGGTATCTAAAGCTATGAATATGTTTAGTAAACAGGATTACTGCATCTCTAACAAACAAACAAAAATACACAAGGAGCAAGAAATGAACTGCAAATAGTGGACAAACCTTTGTTCTCCTGGCATCCAAAAACTGAACAGCATGGTAAATGAAAAATGAAGCAAAAAATCAACATAAATAAAGGTCAGATGCAAGCAAAAGGAGATTTAACAAAAAGCTGAATCCAACAAAAAGGCTCTCAACAGAAAAAAAGCACAGTACTCCACAGCAACTTCACTTCTAAACTTAGGACACTTCACAATCTAAACTTAGGACAGATTCTACTCAATAGAGTCAACACAGAAAAGAATTTTGGAAGTTATAAACCTGACAATGAATTATAGTAATATTCCTATTTCATCTTACAATTCTTTTTGACTTCAAGTTTTTTTTCAAAATTCTATAAAGGGTGCTAAAAAATCTGTACTACATCTAAGCACAATCTCCATTCATGAGAGAAATCTTGCACTCCTTATTCAACATAATCAAAAAGTATTTCTCCTACTTAAAGCCTGGAACATAAATCTAAATTACTATAGTTAATAGTGTTCTTTTCAGGTTATTTTTGAAGATCAGTTTTGCTTCTAGGTATCTCTTCATTTGCTACAGTGTGCACAGAACACTGAATTTAACAGCAATATGAGCTCCTAAATAGCCTCATGGCCCAAATCAGAAGACCTTTAGTTGCAGCAATTCTGACAATAAAATTTAGCTGACGTAAATTCATGGCACTAGATATTTTAATAAATATTCTGCAACACAACCCTCTACAGAACCCCCCTGGGATTCCTCAATTACTTTATTATTACCTTCAAGTTTAAATATAGTTGTATTTAACATATTTGCAATAATAAGTGAATTTTCAACTGAATGAAATATGCAAAATTAACAAACAAAAGGTTTTAAAAACATATCTTTTAYCAGTTATTGCAAAATGGAAAAATAAATATTGTCATTGGTGTAATGCTGGACACGCAGATAACTCGAATATGTTATGTTACCAAATGGTTCTGTTTTAATAAATGGATGCCAATATTTGCAACTTCTTAAATTAATGGCAGACAAATGTAGTCAACTCCTTTTCAATAAATATTAAATCAGAATATTAAGAAATAAAACTTTGTATCTAAAAATGCACATCAATCTTATTTTGTAGTTTCAGTGCCCTATTTTTAATCAGTAATTTGTATATTTTATTAAAAATCTCATCATCCTTTTAGTTACTTTTATAAATATAAATGCTGCCAATAAATTTAGAACATCAGAACTACTCTGTATGTAGCAATTCTCCACTTAAAATTCACTATCATACAGGGCATTTATGACCACAAAAATGACATTTTTAGTGCAGTAATTTAGTGCATAAATACAAATCAAATTTTCAAAGCATACAAAAATAATATTAAATTATTATTAAAAATAAGCAAGACATAAAGACAAGTCAGACACACAAGGAGACACAAACATTGCAAAGTAAACAGAACCAAAGCTATAGTAGGACTTTATGCTCTAAGAATTTTTCACTATATTAAGTTATAAATCAGGAATTTTGTAGAGAATAACAAGTCAACATGCTAGTTGTGCAATCACTCTAAACGATGGTTTGCTTTAAAGCATACAGATTTTCAAATTCAATTCTTRGGAAGTTTTTTTCACAATGAAAGTTGAGTAGGAACAGATGCTTAAAATTTTTCCATTAAAAACAGTTTCTAATAGAAAAAAAAAAGCAATCAGCTCTTGTGAAAAGATTGCAAGATTCCTCTTAAAAACAACAAAATATTATTTCCCTTCATTATTTCACCTAGTTTTAGAACACAAATATGGTTGTTTTGGTGAAGACAGCTAAAAAGAAGAGGAAAAAGAAAATGAGTACCCATTACATCGTTCATTGTATGAATATCGAGATGAAAAAACAAGGAGGCGGGTTAAAGTAACAATTTGCTTGAAAAATAAGTTCTCAAGTAAAAAATAACATAGAAACCTCAAAATACATTGGCATATGTCCACTTGCACCTGGGATACATTTTAGGTTAGTTTATTTGAAGATGTTTTCAACTATTTTAAGTTGATCATTATGCAGACTGCTAAAAAAAAAAAAAATGTAAAACAGTCCATAGGATGATGGTTCCTGACTGCCTCAGGTTTGGGCTCCTGGGGGACAGGATTTGTGTGTCCACATCAGCAGCTGGGCTTATTGGAATATTCTAGGAAACTCAGAAAGAATTCCAATATTTTTTCAACAGAACTTTTGCAATATAGGATATGTATTGCTATTCAAAAACCTGCCCGCGCAGTAAGTTTTATTGATGCGGAAATCTGAAAGCAGTATCTATCCTTTTAAGAACAGTCAGAACTGCTTATGTAAGTGGTTAAGTGGTTAGTAGTCTTCTTCTAAGCCAAAGAGATTGCCAGTCCTTTAAAGCACCAGATTAGTATGAGTTTCCATCATAGCTCAGAGCTCTAGTCTTTGGACKTGCCTCTCTATGAAATCCTCCTAATATATCTGTCAGCCAGTGCTTCAGAAATTATACTTGAATAAACAATTTTAAAACAAAGCTACCCTCATTTGTGCCACTAAATAACCTCAGATTCCAGGACACCTTATAAATTTTGCAATTTTTTTGCAAGGAAGAAATATTGAACAGGAAGAAGAGTTCGCATCAAACAACAGTCATAGTAATAATATATCCACSGTTTATCCCTGAAGCTTGGCAAAGAAACTGCAGATCATACCAGATGGAATCAATCTACCCTACCTACCTTCAAATATTTTGAATAGCTTTCCCCCACAGTGCATGCTTCCCTTTATTCTGCGGGTAGAAGGATTATTTTCCCACTAACCACTCATGTAAACTTTGATACTTTTAAACCACAAGAACACAATATGGATGGCATAGGTAATTATTCCAAATCAATATGCACTACAGATCAGAAATCACCAAATTCGATAGGTAAAGCAAGTCACAACTTTCCTTTCTATCCTGAAGCAGTCAGTACAACCCTCAGGTACTTCCCGTAACACTAACTCTTAACTGGCTGTGTCGTCTTAATGACATTTAATAGAAGAAAAAAAAAAATTTTTACAGTAGTAACAGTTTTGTGAGAATGGGACTGTTAAAACATAAGAATAGTCTCAAATACAGTAGACTTCTGCTACTCTGACATAGAAAAATCCATTTTTGGATTAAGATTTTTGAATATGATAAATATGAACGAGATATATAATTGTGCTGGCACAGATTTTTCTGTCTGAAGCTAGCTAAGAAAAGGAAAGAACAAATGTTGTGAGGGTGGAAAACAAATTGTGTAATTAATTGCACTGGGCGAGGAATGTGGGAGTGCTGTGAATATCCGTCACTCTGCTGTCATTACATACATCTAGAACTTTGTGGAATTTAAAAAAAAGACTCAAGATTTTTCATGTTTTTTAAACCCTTTTTTTTTCTTTTTTCCTTTTTTTTTTTTTTTTTTGGTTTTTTTTTTTTTTTTTTTTTTTTGGTATTACTCTTTTTTCCATTCTATAATTTCTATTAAAAATAAGCTTCCTGACCAAAACTTACACAGTGATTTCCACACAGTCTTGGAAATACATTAATATGTCTCCCAAAATACGCAAGGCCTTTGCTTGATTTCTCTGCAGCCCAATTCCAAGAGGCAACCCATGAAACTACACATTGGGGTTTCCATTATTCTGCCTCCCAATTGAGCATAGTGCAAGTTTTCAGAATTTGCACCCATAGTTTGAAATAAAACTACAAAGCAGAGAAAAGGAAAGACAAATTAATGGTCATTCCCTGATACCAGCTTGAGCTTTATAACTTGAAAAAAAAATCAACTGCATGCACATCTGTATAAAGTACATGTACAATGTATATAAAGTTTTATAAAGTTTGCTTATGAACACCTTCCAAAACAATTTTAATGTTAAATTTAGTTATATAACTGAGAGAAGTATCAATATTAAAAGAGAAAAACCTGCAAATCATTACATTCTCTGGTAAGAGAAAAACTAAAAGTGAATCAGAAGTCTTTTCCTAATCAGTACAAAACAAGATTCCTCACTGCATTTGCTTATCTGTCTAATATAATTTAAAAATCAGGTATCCAAACAACACTCTCAGAATCTGTTGACCATAATTTTGCTTCAATGAGCACCACTGACAAGAGCAGTGAAGAGAGGAGAAGAACATGTAATTGGTGAAATAAAAAAAAAAAAAATCACAGAAGATTCAGGCCACACACACAAAATATGTTTACAGTGTCGTAAAACTTGTAGAGGTGTGACAGATGTGGGACAACTTCTGCACAACACAGCTTGCTAGTTGAGCTCTCTATTTGAAAGGGAAAAATCTTGTTTACTAGCTTCCTTACAAGATGCTTTCAAATTTTGTGCCTTCTCAAATTCTGTAAAGCTTGTCCTTAATACCGTGTTCTGCAAGCTACACAAGGAATCTTGTCATGTACGTTATATATCTGCATTTCTCAGCACAAATACTATATTAAATCTGCCCTGAACTATTAGGCTCATGACTCTTCAGTCAATTTATCTGGGTCATCTCCCATAAATATTTTGGCAGCATCAAAGAAGAGTGGAAATGCAAAGTATCTCCTAAAACTYGAGATCATCAAACAAAAATGAATCTCCATTTATAACTGAGGGTAACTGTAGGCTAAACCATTTTAGTATTATAAGTTTCACAGTGGTTTGGTACTTTGGTCTTACAACCCATAAATAATTATCCCGCTTTTGCTGATTTTGCTGTCGGCTGATAGATGTCTTTTCCATTTATTTCCTTTGCTTTACTGTTTGCTCTAAGTAGGTCTCCTATCATAGATAGTTTGTCATTCTGCCAAAAAGCATTTCTTCATAATACATATCTACTGTACTGCAAATTAGTTAATTTGGTGTATTTGGTGGTAGAAAAACTAACCACAYAAGACAGAAATAGCGCACTCTGCAGTCCTTCTTTCTTTTACTACATTTCTCCAGCATAGCCAATCCTTCCTCTGGTGAGTGACCACATTACCGGATGTTCAAATTCACCTTGCCTCTAAAATCCAATACTTTTTTGTTTATTTCCTGAAGATACTAGCTGAATGCTATTTACTGAATAATTTATTCAAGGGAGAAATGCTACAATTTATCAAACGATTCAATTAGGTTTAATCAAGTGCAGAGATACAGTACTTTTTACCTCAATCTGCACYTTCCAGTGGGAATTCAGTTGTGTTGTACCTTGCACAAAGTAGACAATCTTCTAAAAGCCAAACTTTTGTATAATCTTCTATGTCAGTCCCACTATCCTAGAAAAGGGAATTGGCTTATGCTTTCTTTAAGTAAATAAACAGTCTAATACTCTTAGGCCAAATTTTGCAGTCTCTAGTCACAAAAGCCAGAAGGCCAAAAGAGACAGACTTTTAGGAATGGAGGAAGTCAAATAAAGTCTCAAGAGGAGTCTGCRAAGATGTGCCCACAAAAACACCTGCATCAAATCCTTGAATTACTAAAATAAACTAGAACAGGTATGTCATCATCAGGATTTTAACAAAATGCATAGTTTTTGAAGTTATCCAAAGGATAAAGAAAAAAAAAAAAAAAAAAGTCTGACATAGAAGGATCTACATTGTACTTCTGTAGACCGGTTCTTGTTCATCTGTCCATGATGGGAGGGCTCAAGTTCTACATAGTTTTACGTCATGAATATTTTGGGTTTTTGAGATCGTTGCAATAGCTCAGAGTGATGAAATGYTTCACTGCAACTCTTCTTGTACTGYCTAAGAAGCAAGAGCAGAAAGACTGTCAGCCTTCGCTCCTGGCAGGCAATGCTGCTGCAAAAACAGCACTGCTGATTGACATAGATGGGAAGCCCCCAAGCTTCCCTTTATTTGCAATGCCTATCACAAAGTTTCCATGAGCACCATGCAGACCGAAATTACAACAATTAGTAATACCGATACACGATGATATCTACCATGAAATGCTACTCGCAACTGCACTGCATTAGTTTACCGCCCTTTACTCAGAAATGCTTAGCAATGAAGCAAGACTGCTCCAGGTTCTGGAAATTACATTGTACAGGATGGCTATATGGAGAGATATTTCTCACATCAGTCTTATAAAACCAAAGAGGAAAGAAGCAGCAGAACAAACTGAACTGTCTAYGAGAAAGATTTCTGACTGTTCTTCAAACATCAAACCTGCAAATATGTRACTACACTGTAAGAGGAATCGTTATGTATTCTTTGCTGCAGTCTCAACATAGTTGCAAGGTCAATACTTTTTCTATAGCTACAAAAGTATACTACCAATACACAAATTAAATTGATCTTTTTAAAGAAAAAAAGAATGCAACACTTTCCTTAAAGTAAATCCCCAAATACGCTGAACAAGGAGCAGCAGCAGAATAAACACTGCCCTGCTGCATTTCAGCATTGATCGGAGATCTAAGGGAGTACAATTTTCTTTTTCAGAAAAGCTCCCTCRGAAAAGCTGAAGAAAAGCTCTATTTGGCTAGGGCACTCCATAACTGTATTTTATATAGCTGCAGAATGTTGCAGATCRCCATTCCTAATTTCTTTTCTGAAGCCCTAGAAGAATTTATGTTAGGAATGATCAGAGTGGTGCCAGAAAAGAAAGCTAAAATATATACTTGGAATATTTCATTTAAAATGCCAGTCTGAGATTTGGATGTGCCATAGAGACCTGAGTTCTACTGCCATTTCTGTGATCAAATACAAGCGTAAGGAATCAGTTTGAAAGCTTGGGAAATTATCTTTCAGTTATTCCTTATACAACTCATTAGATTATATTCAAGAACAGGCATTCAAAATAAACAGTTCTAAAAGTATAATTTAACAAAAAAAGTCCAGAATTCCATCTTCTGATGCACAGCTTTAGAAAAGCCTTTCAAGGAGAAAAGAGAAAAGAAAAAAAAAAAAAAGGAAAAAAAATACCAACATTCAGCAAATAACTTCTCTTCACTTGTGGCTATTAGAATATATCTTCCAGCTTGACAATTCACTCAAAATGAGCAAAAAACAAAAATTCTGAATGCTAAAATGGTCTGCTACCTATTTCTCATAAAACTTGGGTTTAGCCACATTAGAAAAATACTCTCTCAGACAGAGTCAAGAAACCACAGACAAAGAGAGACTACTGAGAATAAACCATTCAGTATTTATTCTCACAATTGAGTGAAGAATCTGTGGTACCTCAGCTTCAGTTCTTTTTATTTGTTTGATCTTTTGCTAGAAAGCTTAGGGGCTTAAGGGAGAACTCTCATTAAGACATTTGAAAAACAGAATAGAAAAAATAATTTTTTTTTCCTGGATAAAATGTTCATTTCTTTAGAGTCAAATGACAAAACAGTCAAAGAGAAGCCAGTTCACAGGATGTTCTCTCTCCTATCAACAACAACAAAAAAAATTCGACAACATGCAGACAGGAATTTCTATGGAATAACCCAGGTTCTACTACAGTCATTGAAAAAAAAAAAAAAAACACATAGATAAAACTATTGTCTACAATAGTTTTCCCAATAATAAGATCATATTTAAACACAGCCTGAAATATACAGATCATAGTTGTATTAGACAAAACATTGTGAATGTTACCTAAAATACATTAGAAATATTCATGGGATAATTTCCATAACATACAGTGTTTATTTTTGTGATATGTTTCTTTTCCAGGTGACCTTAATATGCCACACACTAAGTTAATATCTTACATATGACATTTAAAAACAATGTAGAGAAATGCAAAAGTCTGATATAGCACGCCAGTTCCTGGGGGGAGATTCCACTGATTGTTTTATACTACCTTGGAAGGCAATTAGAAAGACTAAGCAAAGCATGGGAAAGCTTAGAGACTAGAAAGAAAACCAACACTGCATTGTAAAAATAAATTTCTAACTTAAATATGAAATCCCTGCTTAGAGATTCTGTACRCAAAATCTTCCTTGACGTAAAAGACAAACACCACTGAAAGACACAGGAGCAGGGAACCTTAAAATCCTGCATGGCCTCTCTATCTTGTGATTATGAAACTATTTAACTACATCTTTTTAAACTATTAGAAAAATCATATGAATATGCTATTCACATTACAATTTCCAGTACAGCTTCTTATAAGTCAACAGGAAAAAAGGAAAAAAAAATAGATAAATCAAGCTCCAATTTCAACCTCTCCCTGGTATATTTTATCAGACAAAGTACATATGAGAGTAGTCTTGAGTCTTCACATTTTATTTTTCTCTACTGAAACTAGGAATAGTGCTGAGTTGAATAACCATAATACATAATCATTTCCCTTTGAAATTGTTTGAAAAGGAGCTTTAGAACTGTATGTTCTGCCACAGTGAGGAAATAAAAATCAATATAGAGTGATTTCAGTAGCTCTAATCAAAACAGTCTTCAGTCAGATCCAACCGAGAAAAAAAAATGAGGCATCACAAAGCAACAAGACCATCTGGAAAGACATTTTATCCCGAGTTAATGAAGTAGTACAGAACAGCAGCAGGAAAAAAAGCAACATTAAGGCACAATGTTTTAAACCCAGCAAGTTCAATTTCAGAARTTGAAAAAATTTTATTTTACAATAACAACTTTGCTTAACCTGTGTTTATCCCCCATCGGGTTTATCTAGTGTCCTCTTGTTTATGGCCTAAACGAACCCAGTAGGTA